>NC_056737.1:618258200-618501935 GCF_019279795.1 Protopterus annectens
AGCAAATCCAATGTACAAGACAAGACCACTAAGCTTGTTTGTCATCCAGCAGATCTTCACTGTAACGTGTGTCCATGTTGCAGCTGTAGGATGAAAAGGCTATTACACATCCAGAAAAAACACTTCAGTGTAAAATCTGTTCTTAGTAATCAGATGAAATACCCTGCTGCACAATGCTTGGATCAAATGTAACAAAGGTCTGATGGGGATCATGTATCCCAGTTTGCTGAAATTAAAGAACATGTGAGTAGTTGGACTGTACAGTGCAGCCTTATTTCTCTTTCATAAGTGGTTAACACACACATGAGGAGGTAAAACAAAGTGGTTACATTTTGCCCAGGAGTTAAATTTTATTTGTAGTATGCTCAGTAAACCATATTTTTATATTCAGGTTCCTTATAAATTTCTTCAGTTCATAGACTGCCAGCAAAAGTTTCAATATCACCCTGGGAATAATGGTTAAACCTTTTCTAGAACCTTAACAGCTTCTGTCTGCAGGGGACAGCATGAAAACTGTCTTTTGGCTTTTCCCGGTTAGGGGTCGCCACAGCAGAACTCCGGTCCGCTAATGACTGGCAGTGAATTTTTACAGTGTCGAGTTGCCAGCCCGGCACCCAACCTTCAAAGAAGGCACACCCAAAGCTTGAAAACTAATAATATGGCATTACAGCAGACAGCCCCCCCCGTGCCATCCTCCATTGAGAGGGTATGTATCGTTTACTGTGTTGGGTCTTGCATGTGGTAGATTCCTGGGTACAGTTTCATGTGTTTGTATCCCCTGGTACTGGATTTCTTCGCCCAATGAAACCTGCCACTTTCTGTGGTAAGTGATGGGGTATGATGTCTGTTTTTGTGTTGAACACTGCTTTACCCATTTATGAGCTAGTCTTAATTTTCAATTCTAGGAAGACCTTGGCTGTCTGGTGGATTGTCTCCTTCCTTTCAAATCTCCTAGGTTGGTGTTCTTGCAGAAACCTCTAAAATGTTAATGGTGAAAAGGACTAGAGATGGATCTCAGGGCACTGCTGGCCTCTTTGCTGTTAGAAACAGACCCTGTACTTTGTACTGCTGCCATCTGGTGAGCATCCAACCCTCTATGTTCATGCTAAACAGGGACCTGGGCCAAAGTTTGAGTTCCCAAAAGTCTCCCAAACCATGGGACCAACAAGGGAGTTTTGGGAGTCTTGGAGATCTCTGATGAATTTTCTTGCTTTTCCTTCCTTTTAGGAAATCTTAACTGTAGTGTAAACTGTTGACATTATTGTTGTCAAGTTTACGGATTTCCTTAAACCAGATACAAATTTTAATTCTTCATCTAACAAATTCATTCCATCTGCCACAATACTGAGCTTACAACTGTGTGTTTGTGGGTGCTTCTGTATGTGATGGTATATGTGTGTGCAAGTGTTTTCAAGTTAGTGTTAAAGTAAGGGCTAAGTAAAGGGTAGATTTAGTGTTATATGTATGTGTATGTGTGTTGTGCAGTGTTATTGTTAAGGAAGATTTTTTAAGGAATGTGCAAGGTCGGGGATAAGGTTAGCAAGCATGACTATCCTTACTCATGTCTGCTAACCTTAACGCCACATGACAAAAACAATAAAAATGATACTAACTGCATTGCAAATAATATTTAGCAGTGAAACAATGTTTTCATTAAAGATGCTAGGTAATATGTGTTGTGCAAAACATCACTTGTTGCACAGAAAAAAAATGGTATGGCAAAGTAGACCTAAGTTATTATCGGCAGGGTGCAAGTATCTACTATAAATTTCATGTGAAATGAAATCTTATCATATAAAAGTAGTTCAGGTATAATCACACCTTCTACATTCAATGACTGATGCAATTTTAATGTACTATGCAAGTCGATCCACATTTATTACTTAATATTTGGACTCACTGTACTTAACTATTTGTATTACACACACTATTCCTTTAGTATTACACTGACCACATTTATCTGTATATGCTGTTTATATTATGTTCTGTTTGCTTTGTTCCCTAGTACCCAGGGTCATGGCAGAAAAGGATTCTAGGACCAGCCCACCTACTCGGCTAGCAAATACATACATACATAAATGAAGTTATGAGGTCATGTGATTTTAGGAATAATTTTTAGGCCATTATTTTTCAATTCAGCTCACTAGTTTCCATCTGGCTGTCCTAAACCCCATATAATAATAAAGCAATTGATAATTATAAATTACTAATTAATAGAGTAGTAATTTAATAAACAAATATGCTAAAGATGGTACTAAATATAATTCAAGACAAAATTACCCTGTTACTATATATATATATTTATATATATATATATATATATATATATATATATGTATATACACAGAAGGATTAGTACAGTTTCATTAAGGGAAAGATACAGAAGGATTAGTACAGTTTCATTAAGGGAAAGATATAACCACTGGTAATAAAATACACAAATGAATGTATGAGTATACCCCCCCCACAGATAGCTGGTATAATTGCAGTGGTTGTGAGAGCCATTTAGCTCACTGCAAGCTCATCTAATCAAAACTCAGGTTTTTGAGACTAAGACTCTTTCTCCACAACTACAACCATGGAGACTGAACAAAAGATAGCTCATCTGGCACACTGGACAGAGGTTCCCCCTTCCCCAGACTGGTGTCCCCTCAGCCCAGAGTTGAGGACAAAAAAAAAGCAATTTGCTATAGTTACTAACACATGAGCTCTGCAAATACTGTATTGATATTCATTAAAGAAGCCATGATATCACCAGTGTTTCTTATAAGAATGCTGGTACTACACTGACACCCCACTGACAACTCCTCATTGCACCCTCTTAAAAGCTTGTACCCAGAAGAGCCTCTGCCTTTGCCCAAACCTAGTTATTAATCTGCATGGAGATTGTTTATAGTAAGTAAGAAGGTCTGTGGCATTCACCTCACCCAACACTGGAGGTTTGGTGGCAAAGTCACCTTAAATACTTAATTTTGCAGTTTTTTTGCAAGGTCATTTTCAACAAGTGGAGTTTCAATGAGCTGAGCTTCTAATAACACATCATAAATCTGTGAATGCTTATGAAGCGCATAATGTGTTTAATGAAATCCTTTACGTAGTATGTGCTGGACATGTGGCTAACACCATAAATAAAATACTTGTACAAATGCCTGTAAAAAGCTTTACAGTTAAGGAATGTTCTTTGACTCTGCTAAGAAAAATAGTTATGTACTTTCTATAATGCTGTATCTTCTCATACTCATCCATCCAATACAACTGCTGAGTCCAAAAGCTGTTGGATCTGACTTTACAAAGCTAGTGCCCGATCCTTAAGCCCCTTTAAAATTTCCCTTCCCATAATACAGCTGGTTGGGAAGCTTCCTCGATTCGAGTTGCTAACCAACAGTGTAAATAATCTTAGTATGCTTCTCTCTATGGAAAATAACTTCTCCAAGTCCTTCAGAACTAGATAATGGAAGGGGGATAGAAGAGGGATGTCACAGTGGATGGACGAGGATGAAAGGATCCAGCATTATGGTAATACATAACTAATGTATCCTATTCATCCCATCTGCCCGATCTGACTGTTGGGTCAGAATTCTCAGCAAATTATTCCTCTCATGGTATCATGTCAGGAGCCCTTTGAGAATAGTGGTCCCAAAGGATGCGCTAGATCTAGAAATTACATCAAGCATATAATGTTTAGCAAATGTATGTAAAGAAGCCCAAGTAGCTGGTACACAAACTTCATCCACCAAAGAGTTCTTGAAGAAGGTGGTGGATGGGGCAATTGATCTTGTAGAATGAGCTTTTGGTTTATGTGGTAGAGGGTGATTACTGGAGGCACAGACAAAGATTATGTAATCTGAGTTCCATCTGGACAAAACGTTTGAACCCAATCTATTAAGGACAAAGACTATGTACAGATGGGTATGCTTCCTGGCAGCCTTTATTTTATGAAGACAGAAATACAATTGTCTATATATGTCTAAAATATGAAAAAAGTTATTATGTTCTTACCATAACGTTCCATCTGTGTTGTTCATCTTCATTCATTCATTACTGATGGGTATCAGTTCCATCCTTGGAACAGAGTTGGCCGTTATAACAAGCTAGCGCCAGCCAAAAAAACTCTTGAGCTAAACTTACCCTTAGTGCCCCTCTCCCTATCACCTCAGATCGAGTTTGCCTGTAAGAAAGAAAGAGGAGGCTTTATCTGAGCAAGTTACTTATCACGGAGCTTGGACCAAATCTGAACCTCCAGGAGTCTTTTGGAGGGGGTAGGAGGGTGGGATGTAATGAATGAGTGAATGAAGATGAACAACACAGATGGAACGTTATGGTAAGGACATAACTTCTTTATCTAATGTTGTTAATTTTCATTCATTCATTACTGATGGGACAGAGTCCCTAGCTACTTTATGTCCTGGGAGACCCTATGGAAGTATATTCCTGAGCACCACTGGACCAAAAGATGCTCTCCCCCTGGAGACAAAATTCAATTTGTAATAAGTGATAAAGGTATGAGGAGTAGCCCATGTTGCTGCTGCATAAATGTCATCCAAGGAAGCTCTTGAATGGAAGACAACAGATGTTGCAACTGATTTGGTTGTATGCGCTTTGACCTTAGTTGGTAGAAGAACTTTGTTTTGTTGGTAGATAAAGGAAATACAATCTCTCAGCCATTTTGCTAAAGTTACTTTGGAAATAGATTTTCCCAGTTTTGGTCCTGAGAAGAATACAAATAATTGGTCAGACGTACGTAGTAATTTAGTCCTGCCCAAGTAGGAACATAACTGTCTATGCACATCAAGCAAATGCAGGCAATATTCTCCTTTATTAGAAAAATTGGGAAAGAAGACTGGAAGGTCAAGTGTTTGATTAACAGTCAAATCCAAAATAACTTTGGGTAAGAAGGAGGGATTAGTCCGGAGTGATACTCTATCTTTATGGAAAACCATAAGGATGTTTTATGCACAAAGCTTGTAGTTCAGATATTCACCTTGCTGAGGTAATAGCTACCAAGAATACAGTTTTCCAGGATAAAAATTTCATATCGCAAGTGGCAGCAGGCTCGAAGGGAGGATTAGTCAAGGACTGCAGCACCAAAGTCAAATTCCAAGGTTTGATTGGCTCTTTGAAGGGTGATCTAATGTGCGTGACACCTTTTAAAAAGGTTTTACAGAGACGGTGAGATATCAAAGATGAGTCCTGGAAGCCATTGTGGAAGCTTGAGATAGCCGCCAGGTGTACTCAAATAGTGGAAGCGACCACTCCCGAATAGAGGAGGTTTGATAAATAGTCCAGTACAGAACTCACTGGAGCCGAGAAGGGGTCAAGTTTTTTTCTCTCAAGACCAAATTATGAATCTTCTCCATTTGCTAAGATAAAGTTTCCTGGTGGATGTTTTGTGGGAAGCCAAAAGAATGGTTCGTACAGGGGAGGATAAATTATTCTGCCTGGCAATTACTGGAAGTGGAGGAACCAAGCTGTCAGCTTGAGACTGGATATGTTTGGATGGATCAACCCTTGCGGGTGCGATAGCAATTCTGGAGTTGGATCCAGAATCCACGGTTGGTAGAGCAGGTGAGGCCAAAGGAAGGGAAACCAAACTTGTTGGGGTCAATAGGGAGAAATGAGGATTACTCTGCTTCTCAACTGAAGAGCTTTCTTTAGGAACTGCAGGATCACAGGAAGAGAGGGAAAGGCATAAAGAAGTCCCGTGAGCCGATCGTGTATT
The DNA here is from genome assembly GCF_019279795.1 of Protopterus annectens. Taxonomy (NCBI): domain Eukaryota; kingdom Metazoa; phylum Chordata; order Ceratodontiformes; family Protopteridae; genus Protopterus; species Protopterus annectens. The sequence continues at coordinate 618,263,920 of NC_056737.1, forward strand.
ACAGTGTTCCTTGGGGACTCCCCCTAGGAGGGATCAGGGCAAAGTAGCTGCTTTATTTGTGGTTTGGGGGGATGTGAATAGATCGCAGCAAGGCTGGCCCCAGCGACTGAAGATCTTCATCGCTATGTCAGCTGCAGTTCAGAGGATATGTATATGTGGAATTCCGGTACCGAAGGAACCAGCTGTGAGTCTGCTGAGGCAAGTACCCTCTTCTTCACCTGGAAAGCAGGCCCGCCCAAAGAGGGATGGTAGCCATGAACCAAGAAGGACAACCTCGGAACTGGGGTCACACCCCGCTCCGACAAGCCCATACCTAGGGAAGGAGCCACAAGAGGACTCAGTGCCGCCAAGACAACCGGAACCATAGCAGATGGCCACTTAGAAAAAACAGGCACCATACTAGGGATCACGGTGCCAACAGACCACTCACTATCGCGATGGCTCCGATTGAGTTGAGGACCACAGCATAGGTTACAGAGCCATGGTAAGATCTACCAATGGAACTGAAGAAGCTGGAACCAGGATAGGTGTTGGCGTCGAGGGCTCCAATACTTCCAAGGAGGTCGAAGAAGGAATATATGTCGGAGTTTGTGGAGAAAATTCCTTGGCTCCAGGTGGGAGGGAGGATTTAGAAGAAGTTGAATTCCTCTGGCCGCCAGGAGCTGATCCATGAGTCTCACTACATCGAGTTCCGAAAGGCTCTTGGAGGAGCAGGTTGACATCCCAGATGGAGAATCAGGGTGTTCTAGAAAGGGACTCATTCGTTGTCTGAAAAAAGGATCTACTGTTGAGGAGTATCAGGTCTGAGGTAAGATTTCACCCTTCGGCACCATGGTCAAAGGACCAGTAAGTTGTGTAGCTTGGGCTAGTGACCTGAATTGGGGAGACTATTTTTGGTGCTGAGAGGGGCATTGGTACCGTAATAGAGGTTGGTACCGTAGCAGATGGAGTCTTGGACAGTTCCATAATCGAGGATGACACTGTAAGAGGAGTTTGAGGCCCCAGTGCTGAGGACGGCACATAGAAAGGGTTTGAGGCCCCGATGTTGAGGATGGAACCGTAGAAGGGGTTTGAGGCCCCAGTGCCAAGATTGCAGAAGTCAATTTAGGATGTTTTGCCTTTGGTTCCATGGAGGACTTAACAGATTTAGTCTCACTGGTATGTGGAGAGGAAGGTATAGATTGACTCCTCTTTTTATGTTTGTTTTTAGGAAGGGGTTGAGCCCACCGCTTCAGATACAGCCTCCAAGAAAGGTGTTTTTAATAGACCTTTCAGTATTAATTTATTCTTCCTCTCAGTCAAAGTGTGGGCACTAAAGCCCTTACATAAGTCGCATGTGGGTTGAACTTTCAAGTGCAGTACCCCGAGACAATTAACGCAGGACAAATGTCCGTCAGAATTTGGCATTTTCCTGCCACACTGATTGCATTGCTTAAAGCCTGTCATCCCCCTTCTTATCAGCCATTATCAACAATTCAAGTAACACGTTAGCAATGAAGGAAAGGCCCTGTCAGAATAACAGTATATGAAGCAGGCACACACGCACAGTCAAGAAAAGGGAAGGAGTGATTTTTTTTTTTTTAATTTCCAACAATAGTAATGAAAAAATACCCAACGGGTAAAGGGAAGGAAAGGAGAAGGGGGGGATACCAGCAATGGTATTAGAGATTACCACAGAGTTAAGGGAGGCCTGTACCAGCAATGGTATGAAGAAATACCAAAATTTAGTAAGGAAACAGAAGAGTCACTCAACAGGTAGCAAAGGTAAGCAAACTATAAACTAATATTAAAGTAGAAAAATCTCAAAAGTAGAGAAAATTTATCTAAGTTGAAATATAAATTCTAAACCACTTAGCTTGAGAGCTGGCCTGACATATCTTGATACTCTACGTGGCAAATGAGATCTGAGGTGAAAGGGAGAAGGGCACTATGGGTAAGCTTAGCTCGAGAGTTTTTTTGGCTGGTATGAGCTTGTTATAATGGCCGACTCGGTCCAAGGACGGAACCGATATCCATCAGTAATGAATGAATGAAGATTAACAACATCAGATCAAATATTCTCCCTTGGTGAGACTGCCTGGGGAAAGATTACCAGAAAATGTATAGGTCGGTTCAGGTTAGAGCTGGATGCTACCCAATGACGAAAAGAAGGGTTGGTGCATAGAGAGATCCCAATCTTTGTGGAAAACCACACAGGGTGGGGCAGATGACATTGCATGCAAATCTGAAACTCACCTGGCCATTATTATTGCCACAAAAAATAAAATTTTCCAAGAAAGAAATTTTAAAGAAGTGGTAGATGATGGCTCAAAGGGGGCGTATTTAAGGGTCACAACACAAAATTAAGATCTCATGGAAAGACTGGTTCTTTGATTAATGAATAAAGCAGAAGCATAACCTCAAAAAAAGGCCCTGCAGGACTTATGAAAGGCCAGCAAATTGGAATTGAAGGCTTGTTGAAAATTATATTTGCCGGAAGTTGCACTTAAATAGGTGAATAGCTGGAACCCAAAGAAAAGAGTTCCGAAAGGAAGAGAAGAACATGTGGAATGGAGGCAGAGAGATTGATCCTTGGAGTGGATACTCAAGAGGCAAATTGTATCCATTTGTTCCTGTAAACTCTATGATTAGAAGCCTTTTGTGAGACAAAGAAAGGTCTCAGGCCATTACTGAAACTGGAGAAACCATGCTGTTAGTTTGAGGCTGAGGAGATATTGGTGAGGTGATCAGATAGGGTGAGACAGAACAGCCTCCTTAGGATCTAAGAGCCAAGGAGGCTCCCTGATGTCAGGCCTGAGAAGGGGAAACCAATTTGCCTGGGCCAGTATGCAGCAATTAGGATCACTGTAGCCCTGCATCAGATTGCTTTCTGTATTAATCTGGACATCAAGGGAGGGGGGAATTATAAAGAACCCTGGTTGGCCAGTGTCTGACTAAACAGTCTGACAGAGGATACTCCTTTGGAGGAATTATGGCAAAGTAATTGCTGCACTTAAGTGTTCAAAGGGGAGGCAAACTGATCGCAGCAAGGATAGTCCCAGCTGCAAAAGATCTGATTCACCGTATGGCTTGACAGTCCACTCATGAGGCAAGAGAATGAATCTGCTGAGCCTGTCAAGACAGCTGACATTCCCAGGGATATGCAATACTCTCCAGAATTTGTGGATGACATATTCCTGTTATGGGATGGTTCTATATATGTGTTAGATCAGTTTATTTTATACATCAAGAGCACCACCAGCTATCTTAGGTTTACTAAACATTTGGATATGGATGCCATTGATTTTCTAGATATCCATTTATCTAAAGGTGAAAAGGGTATGCCAGAAATTAGTGTTTACAGGAAGTCTTGCAGAAGGAATACACTTCTGCATCGTACTAGTATGCATCCTGGGTACATGTTTAGAAATGTTAAGGGCCAAACCTATAGAATGTCGAGGCTTAATACTGATAATACCCAGTTTCATCAAGCTTTTAATGGCTTAAGGAAGGAGTTGTTGGATCGAGGATATTCCAAACATAATTTCACTTCTGTAGATCATGCTATAGTAGGTGCTAGGAACGACTATGCCATACTTTATTTTTCTAAGGGTTCATCCACCATATGTCCTAGGAAGAGTGTAATACGGGATAACAGCATTAGACATGTGTTGACTTATACTAGTGATATTAGTAAGATAGGTGATGATATATGTAGGAACTGTCCCATCCTTACATCTGATGAGAAGATAAATGAAATTGTTGGCACTGTACCACAGTTTTGCTTTAAGAATAGTTTGTCTCAAGAGGCAATTGTGTTATGGTCACAATAAGAAATTTGTACAGATCTCTAATATGAAGGAGACTTATGTTTGTCGTAGATGCACAGCCTGCCCATTTATTTCTGAGTGTAAAACATTTACTCATCCATCTAATGGTTTCATCTTTAATCCTAGAATTTATGCTAATTGTTCTACTTGTAATCTTGTTTACCTCGCTACATGTAATGAATGTTGCTGTTTTTATGTGGGAAAGACCTGAAGGTCTTTGAGGGAATGCCTCCTGGAGCATGCTGGCTGTATTAGAAATAAAGATGTTACCAGTGCCCTATATAGCCACATTTCTGATTTTAATGGTCATTTCTTTAGTTTTCTAGTTTTGCAATGTATGAATAATAATATCAGAGGGGGGATTTATGTAATAAGGTTGAGAAGGCAGAGACCAAATGGATTACTGTTTTGCAGGCACATAGGTCTCCTGGCCTGAATGGTAATGTACCTTTAAAACCTTTACTGAAAGATCGTAAATTGCCACACTGATTGCTTAATCATTTGGGTCTTAATTGATTGTACTATTTATCAGCTACATTTCAGAGTGTATTTTGTTTTGTGAAGTGCTCGTTTCTGAGCACGAAAACACTTACCTTTTAATAAACGTTTTGTTTTTATTTTTATCTTGGCTGCGTTTGGTTCTTGGTATATATGATTTATAGTTTGATCTGACTCCCAGGGATATGCAATACTCTCCAGAAGCAATGTGAAGAGATCATCCATTGCCATATTCTCATATCTTTCTGGAATAAGGGGTAGGATCTGGTTCCTACCTGTCTGTGTTGATGTATCAAAGTACTATCATGTTGTCTGTCTGGATGGAAGTCAGTCGTGGAGGGAAGTAGTCCTTAAGTTCCTTTAACACTAGATGGATGCCCCTCATCTCCAGGATGATAATGTGAAGACTGGCCTTTTGATCTGACCATGTACTTTGGACCAGAACATCCAAGGTGACTATAGCCAAAGATTGGGATGGCGAGTTCTGCAAATATTTGTGATCTCTTAGGTGATGACAGAGAATCCTCTAGTTGTGACTGCTGTGCTCTAAAGAGTCACTGTAAGATCCTTATATGAAATTGAGCTAGGTGCACCATTAAAATTGCAAAGGACATGAAGCTTACAACTCTCGGAACAGGAATGGCGTGAGGAGATAAAAACTGTAGGAGACTTCAAACTGCAAGTCCTGAAGACTTTACTCATTCTGGTAGAAGAAAAATGGTACAGGTCCTGGTATCTAAAGACCTGACAGCTTTGTTTTTCTTCAGAATCAAAATGAACCCGAAGTAATAACTTGACCCTTTCTGGTCTGACTGGACCTCTTTGATGGGTCTTTTCTGAAGTAGAGAAAGGATTTTTCTTCTGACTGCTTCTTGCTGGTGGGGTGGCACATCTAGAAGCAGCTTTTTTAATGGAAGGAGATAAGTACAGGAAAAGGGAATGTAGCAGCCTCTGGATATTATCCACCCTACTCAAAAATCTTGTGTGATGATTATCCATGCAGCTAGGTATAGGGAAAGTCAAGCCTTGACTGCCTCCAGAGGGAAGCAGTCAGGCAACCCTTCAGGGACAGTAAGTCTGGCTGGCAGAGACAGGCCCTTGACATCCCTGGTTCCGCAGACCTCAACAATATCTGAATTTCCTTCCTTTAAAGGGGCTGCCTCTGCCACGACCACCCCTATCGGAGGTGGGCTCACAGGGTTGACACCAAGATTTTCTGAACTATAGGGACTTGGACCCCTTTTGCTTCCAGTTATAAGATCTCTGGGGGGTTTCAAGTTTAAAACCTTTGGCAGACAGAGTTTTCCCATCTAGCCTGCACCTCTGCATTTTTTTCTCTGACCGACAGACCAAATAAAGATGATTCATTATAAGGGACATTGATAAAGGACAATTTGAAATTGTCTGCAAAGTCACAAAGATAAATCCAGGTAACACCTCTGCCCACCACTCTCACTGCCCCATCAGCTGCATTATATAAATGGTCTTTAGCTGTTTTCTACACTCAGTAGTGGGAAGATAAAGCTTTTTCTATCAGATCTCTGAAACTGTATCATGTGAGTGACACAGTTCAAAGTCCACAAAGAAAAGGTGGTGGGAGGATACAACCACTTCCCCAATCTGTCCATTGCCCAAGACTCCTTGTTTCGCAGATGGACAGTGGGTGTATCATTTGTCAGCTCTTTTTTGGTTGCAGCAGCCATGAATACAGAATCCACCAAAGGATTCCTGGGCGGCCAAAGTATTTTGTCAAGCTTCCCAGGTATAATCTCTGAAGAATCAGGCTCATCCCATGCCCTCCTAGCAAGCAGGTATATAATGTGGTCGGCCAGGGGGACCACCTAAGAACTGCAGGGTGCTGAACCATATGTCTCAAAAAGGATCTTCTTATCATAGGAGTGTGAAACTTGGCCAATTTCTCCTCTAGTGCTTGAATTCCAAGACATCATTGTAATTGAGGCCCTCCTGAGGGGACTGTGGGGAACCTCTCAATCATCCAAGTCAGCGTCTGAAGTGAATGACTCATCCAGGGAGTCAATGTATCTCCCCTTACATGTCCTCTTCCTTGGAACCTCTGATGGTGATGAATCTCAGTCATCAGAGGACTGATCCTGTAGCCGTACAACTCTTCTGAGGCTAACAGTTTGTCAGCGACCCTGGGATGTATGAGGGAGCTGAGACAGAGAACAGAGTGACCAAGCAAGGGGCTAACACTAATAGAGCCTTTTTAGATGAAGAAGCTATGATTCTTCCCATTACCTCAAAGCCAATCCCATGTCTGCCTAATCTCAGGAACTGCAATAGAGAACAGGTGCTGTTTCCTCCACAGAAAACACAGACTGCCTCAACAAAGGAATCCGATCATAACTGTTGCTTTGAAGGACAACTCTGAAAAAGGAACCATATAGGACAGGTCCGAAGACACCACCAAAGTGTCAATCCCAAGGTTTTGATCCTGAGAGTCACTCAAATCCAAAGGCCTTGGAGTTGATTGGACCAGAGTGGAAGGCTACAAAGTTGATGGCAGGTGTGTGCTTGGCACTGAAGACAATGGCTCCAGTTGGTAGGTAGGTCCCAATATTACCAGACTTGAGGGTCAGACAGTAGCAGCAGCAAATAAGGGGGAAAGTGGTCCAGCCCATTCCACCCTTGGGGCAGAGGGGTAAAAAATAACATCCATATCAATCTCTGTCTTGATGAAAGCCCTCATCAAATGATCCAGTTCTAAATCTGATGCATTTCTTTAGGGCCTGAAGGACTTACAGGATGACTGAAAATAGCATTACGAAAAGAACTGTGAAAGGTTTATCTCAGAGGAGGAAGCTTACACTGCTCATGTGAGGATTTATCTTCAATGATGACCAGTTCTGAGGAAATCAGAGTTGGAGAGACTCAGCTGGAACCAATGCATCAGTTTGTTGTGACCTCACAAGTCTCATAGGCCCCACATTAGGGGACTCCCCCAACTTCCTTTTTCTTTGAATCCTCCTTAATCCTGGTTTTCTCTCTGTCCTTGTTATGAGCATCCTTATCCTTATGGTGCTTGTCTGCATCACTATGAGCAGGTAGCGCACCCTTAATCACCAAAGTATTGTCCAAAGGACTTAGTATGGTCAGCAGTGAGATGTTCTGCACCACAATATGAATACAGTAGTAAGCATCTTGCAGGACAGGAATTTTGTGCCTGCATTTTAAGCACTATTTGAGAGACTTTAAAAGACTTTTCCTTGTCTTTCTCTATTTCCCTCCATTGCCTAATTGAGAAGTAACTAAGTAAACCACACAAGCACCTTAACAGTTTTTACAATCAGGAAAATTACAACTATAAAACTGACTATATCTAGAGATACATACATAAACACATACACACCACACAAACATATTTCTTGTATTTGGTAGCAGGCCTAGGACTAGCTCCAAAAGTGAGAGAGAGAGAGAGAAGAATGAGCACTAGGAATGGGAAGCAAGTGGTCTAAACTAATGACAGACAAAGAGAGAATAATACAACCACAAGTTTGTTGAAAGAAAAGTAAAGACAATAATTTTACAAAAAATTAGAAGACGAGCACTCAGTTTTTAAGGAGCTGATCACGTCCATGTCTGAATGCTGAGGTGGCAAATGAGATCTGTGGAAGCTTTGCAACTAGGTGCATTATGGGTAGAAAACAATTTAAAGGGGCTCAAGGTTGGAGCACTAGTTATTCAGAATTGAATCTGACAGGCTGCTCAAAGACCAACAGCCAGGTTGGATGTACAGGATGAACAGGATCTTGAGACACCCCTTCTGGCACATACAAAAAAAAAGACCTGAATGTCACACAGGTGATTTTTGGTCCACTGTTGATATCCCATTCCTTGAGGAATCAACTGGAGAGGGTTTAGATCAGAGCAAAGTTTTACTGGCTTCCCCAACCCGGGGGGTGTGTTTCTTTCCCAGGTAGGACTACAGTACAGAGTGGAAACTGGGACTTCAAGACCTACTATAAAAGACTTGAAATGTACAACAAAACCGTATGTGGACAAAGTTTTGCAATGAAGTCACTGCACACTGGATTTAGGGGCAATACTGTGAGTAGAGTGAAAACAAAACTTCTCATATTGCTGGCAGGATGGTGCCATATTTTGTTACCCCAGTCTCTTCTATTCTCTTTCCCCATGCCATACCTTCAATTTCACTGCCTAATAGGGCCACTGAGGGGTAAATTGGTCAATTGATGGAGATGAGGTGGTCTTGGTCACACACAATCAATGAAGGATTCTAAGACATGGCAGAAGGCAAACAGTAGTGAGGGAAACCATACAATTAATACAGAAAGACAATGTGAGCAAGGCTGGCTTCTTTCCATTTTCTGTTTTATTACCATTTCAGTATTCATTTACTTGATGTTGGGCAGCATTACAAATTAGTATTAAATTATCTGCATAAATGTATTACATCATCTAACAGTAAAAAAGCCTTTGGGGGGAGGCTAGGTAACTTTAAATGATGCAGAGATTATAAAATTATACACTAACAGCTTTCTTGTGGTGCCAAAGTACTAGACTCCACAACAACCAACACTGGGCAAGACACTACCAAATGTTCAGATGTTCACAGATCATCTGCAGTTCAGAAAGAATGCCAGCTTTAGTGCAGTCATAACTTGGCTAACAATGACAAACTTTATTCTAAAATATACTGCTGGCTGACAGCATACTTAAAAGGCAAAATTAAGAACTGTCTGAGAAGTACAGAAAGCGCTATTTATTTATTTGCATCTATTAACCAAGACTATCCAAGCTGGAAGAACTATCTTCAGTGTAGTGCTGGGTTATATGTAATGAAGACATGGCGTATTCTGCACACTGCATTACTATTATTATTAACTAAGAAGGTCCTCATTCCACTTCTAATCTGAAGGCCATATCCAAAAGGAAAGCATGCAGATGACTCTGTAGGTGGAATCCCACATTCGATCCCACTCCTATGGATGGTCTTTATGTGACCATGAACACCCACTAACATCAATTACTGTTTTTTTTGTCAGTGGAAATGTCTTTCCACATTAGGTCTCACTGATGCCTGTTATGACCCTGGCCAATAATGCTTTACTGCCTCCTTTTGAGACAATTTCAAATCTTTTCGGGATACAAAAATAATGAAGCTAAAACAAAGGCAACAGTGGTAAATTATGTACCCGCATATGTATTGGTTCAGCAATATCCATATTTATGGGGACATTATAAAATTAAGTATTTAGGTGTATGGATTAAAAATGATTCTGGTGTGGCAGCTAAGGATATGTGAGAAGAGACTAAATAAAAGATAACACAAAAACTGAGAAAATGGAAGCTTTGTTATATGGATATGAATAGTAATAACAAGAAGTTAAAATGTTTTTAGTCCCATTAGTTATATACACAGGTCAGGCATATTTTTATCAACTGCTGGATAGCAATTAATAAAGAGCTGACGGACTTTGTCTGGGAGGGGAAGATGACAAGAGTCAAGTGGGATAAGACGACACTTACAGTAGAATAATGCGGATTGGGATTACCCGGATATGAAAGGGTATTTCAGTGCTACACAGTTAAGGCTCCTTCCTATACATAGCACAAGAAGAAAACTATAATTCAAAGTGGAAAGGGATGATGAAATGGAGGGAAGTTCAAGAACCAAGGAGAGACTGGGATTTTGGATGCAGGCCTTTAAGTAGAATAACAACAATCATACAGAATATTATATCTATAAAGTAGCAGAAAGTATCCTGAGAACTAAGCCAGCATAGGAATAGAGAAAGGATATTTTACCAATTAAAGATGACTGCAATTAGGGACACAGACAATAGGCAAGAGGGGGCTGGAATTTATTGGAGAAAACTAGTAAAGAAATCATGATTTTGGGAGCAAATACCTAGACAGGGAAAGATGACAGAATGGGAAGATGCTAAGAATTTGTTTGGACTGCAGGTTAGAGATTGCCTTCCCTATCAAGGACTGATATCAGAGTACAGGCAAAGAAAAATAAATGGAGGGGGGTCCTAAACGAAAGACCATCACTGACAGAGTTTTTATAAGAATCTGGAACAGAAGCTCTAGAATACATAAAATATTACATGATAACTATAAGAATCAATCAGAGGAGGTTAGAAAGGATTGGGAATTGAGACTGGCTAAGCAATTCACAAAGAAACAATGGGAGGATATATGTATGTCTCCCAAATATGCGACAAAGTCTTCAAGGTTTAGGATTTTTGCTTGGAAATATTTACATATTTTTATACCTCAAGTAGACTCCAGTGAAGTTCTCCTCAGGTAAACAGCAAATGATGGAGGTGTGACAGGGAAGAAAGAGGTAGATGGGAACATATTTTCTGGGAGTGCAGTGAGTTGGCTGACTTAAAGGATTTCCTGTGGGATGCACTGTCTGAGATGCTGGGTGGGCAGATTGGTGTGACAAGGGAGATGATTTTTGTGAGCTATTATACAAAATCAGAATTGCCTAGACATGATAAGGCTTTGCTGTGTCTAATTATGGTGGCTGTAAAAAAAGCAATTAATAGAAAATGGAAATCAAAATGTAAACCAACTATACCCAGAAGTAGTGACTATAGTAACAGAGATAAAACAACTGGAACTGAGATCTTTAGAAAAGGGTAGGCGCAAACTACATAGGAAAAATGGGAATTGTGGGAACAATACATACAGGGGAGGAATGAGGTTTAAAAGAAGGCAGGACTTAAATGAGCTATGTAAAGATTGACTTGAAAATGTTTGGGTAGATTATAAGTGATGCATAATGTTTGCAATTGGGAGTGTGTCAGCATGATTTGTGATATGACATGCTTGCAACTAGAATTGTGTTGGTGTGGATTGTTTGCATTTATACAAAAGTATGATTGCCTATTTCTTAAGTGATGGTTTAATAAAGATGTTTCTTGTTTAAAAATAAAAAGGGCAGGAACTGAATAATTCATGTAATGTTGCTTAGGTTAAATGATATATAACAATATATTTTAAGTATAATGTTTGTAAACGTGAACTTGTTAATACAGTTTGATTGTTTTTATATAAATGTAAATTTGCCTGTGTCACAAGTGATAATAAAGGTATTTAAAAAATAATAATGCTTTAATGCCTCAACAAGGATGTATAAATATAGCACCACTTCATCTAGCCAGGTGTAGAAATCCTATTAAATATTACAATAAAATATTCAGTAGTATAGTCATCTGACTAGCACACAACACTAGCCATACATATTGAACTACACTATGTATACTGTAACATTGTTAGCATAATTTTTGAAAGACAGAAAATAGAAGTTATGTACTTACCATAACTTGGTATCTATATTACGCATCACAAATGGATCTTCGGATCTGTCCTTGGATCCAAGTCGGCCATTTCTTGACATACAATCCGAGCCTCAAACTACTCCCTCTGCCACGATACCTCACTTCTCCTCAAACCCTCAGATTGAATTTGCTGCCCCTTCCTCAAGATGGTTATCTCAGATATAATAGTAATACAGAGACAAAAGACCTAGAGTCCAAACTAGGAACAGTGGGTTCCATAATCCTCTAGACCACTCTCAGCTGCACAAGGAAAGAGGGAGGAGGGTGGGATGTGTTGCATAATGAAACTGGACAAAACAGATACCAAGTTATGGTAAGTACATAACTTCTAAGCTGTTGTTGTCCATTTCATTACGCATCATGAATGAGTCAGAGTTCCCAGTTACATAAATCCTGGGAAGACCTCAAGGAAGGATATGCCTGAGCACCGCTGAACCAATGGAGGCTCTGTTTCTGGAAATGTTGTCCAGCTTGTAATGAGCCATAAACATATGGGCTGTGAACCAAGTAGCTGCAGCACAGATTTCATCAATTGGGGTTCAAGCAGGAAAAAGCTGAAGAGGCAGACACTGATCTAGTGGAATGGGCTCTAACTGGCCAGGGAAATTGCTTACCTTGCTGAGAATAAACTGTGGAAATACACTCCATAATCCATTTAGCTAAAGTAATCTTAGATGCAGCCTGGCCCAACTTGTTTGGTGAAAAGGCAAGGAACAACTGCTCTGACCACCTATGAGGTCTACTTCTATGTAGGTAGAAATGTTAACTGCCTGTGAACATCCAAAGAATGTAACATGTATTCACCTTTACTGGAGTAATTGGGAAAGAACAGAGCTAAATGAATGGTCTTGGTTCATGTTCGCCTCCAAAGCAACCTTTGGAATGAAGGAAGGATTTGTCCTAAGAGAAACTTTATCCTCGAAAAAGGTTATGTATAGCGGTTGAGAAGACAGAGCCTGGAATTCTGAAACTCTTTTAGCTGATGTAACACCCACATGAAAGGCAGTCTTCCATGACAAATACTTCAGTTTGAAAGAACTAGCAGGTTTAAAGAGTTCTGGTGAGATCTTGGAGTACTAAAGTAAGATCTCAAGGGGAAAAGGGTCCTTGACTGTTGGTCTTAGGCGAAAACCCCTTTTAAGAATGCCTGACAGTTTGGAAGAAGAAAGGTTAGAGGGAAACCCAACTCCCTTCCCAATATGGAAATTTGTAATAGCTGCAAGTTGCACCTTTATTGTAGAAAAACTAGTTCCCCCATGGAAAAGCAAACTCAAAAACATAAGGACATCCAAAACTGAGGCTGAAAAGGGTCTATATTCCTATGTGAAGCCCAGATGGAAAACCTTTTCGATTTGCTACAATATACCTTCTTGGTGGAGAAGCTTTTGAGAGGCAAGAATAATGTCACTGACAGGTGAAGGAAGCCTAGACTTTAGCAAAATTACTGGAAGTGGGGAGACCAAGAGGACAGTTTGAGGGACCAATGATTGGGGATCTGTTGTTCTGTCGGATGTGAGATGAGATCCTGTCTGGGATCCAGTATCCATGGAGGATATTTGCTGTGAGACTGCAGAAAAGGGAACCATACATGACAAGGCCAGTGAGGAGCAATGAAAATAAGACTGGTCTTCAACCTGCAGACTTTCTGTAGAACTTTGGGTATAGGATAATAAGCATACAGAAGACCGGGGGACCAATCGTGGGCTACAGGGTTCCTATTGGTGACTCCCCCGCAGGAGGGATCAGAGGGAAGTACCTGCTGCATTTGTTGTTTAGGGGGGAGGCAAATAGATTGCAAGATTGGCCCCAAAGGCTGATAATCTTGTTTGCTACAGACTGGTTCAGGGACCACTTGTGAGGACTCAAAATGGACCTGCTCAAATTGTCTGCCAGAACGTTGGATTCTCTCAGGATGTGCGTTGCAATGAGAAAGCAGTTCAAAGCAATCGCCCATTCCCAGACCCTCATGGTCTCTCGGCAGAGCTGGTAAGACCAGATTTCCCCCTACTTGTTAATGTTCCATACCACTGACATGTTGTCCGTCAAGGTTACAATCATCCCCAGAGGAAGGTAGTTCTGAAAGGCTTGCAACATGAGGAATACCACCACCATCTCCAGGACATTTATGTGGAAGTTGGTCTCTGTAGGGGACCATTTGCATTGGACCATCCTTCCCTGAAAATGCCCCTCCACCCCAACAGGGAGGTGTCAGTGGTCAATATGGCCAAAGGAGGTGGAAGGACAAAAGGCCTGCCTAGATTTAGACTGTCTGTGAACATCCACCATTGCAGGTGATGTTTGTAAATTGGAGTTGATAACAGTAGACACTGGATGGACCATTGAACCACTGAAGTCCACTGGAGAACTCTCATGAAGAACCTTGCTACAGGCATCAGAAGGATGGCAGCCGACATGCAGCCCAAGGCTATGAAAAACTAGGTGAGCTAAAGGAGAAAGCTTGTCCAGTAGGCACTGTACTTTGTGCTTGAGAGACGATATCCTCCATAAGGGAATAGCTGCAAATTGTGTTACCATGTTCAACTGAGTCCCTATGAATTCTATGTCCTGGACTGGGGCAATCTTGGATTTTGACATGTTCACTGTGATTCCCATGTAGCAAAACAGGCACAACATCTCCTGAATCGCCCAGAGTAGTTGATGACTTGTGGGTACCATTAGTAGCCAATCATCCAGGTAGGGGAACACCTGGAATCCTTGCAGAGAGAGATGTGCTGCAACCACTGCCATGCATTTGTTGAGCACTCGGGGGTGGTGGGCAGTAGTGAGGCCAAAGGGCAGTGCTCTGAAATGGTAATGATCGGCCCTCAGCTGGAAGTGTAGATATCTCCAGGAGCGCCTGTCTATTTTGATAAGATAGTACGCACCCTGGACATCCACCGAGCACATTCAGTCATCCTTGTGCATGAGCGGTAGAATGGACTGTACCGTAACCATGCAGAACTTTGTCTTTTTGACCAACAGATTCAAACTGCTTAGATTCAGGCTGGGATGAAAGCCCCGGTCACCTTTGGCAGCAAAAAAAAGCTTTTGTAAGTTTCCCTTCCTTGTTGTTCGGCTGGCACCCGCTGGATGACTCTTTCCTCTAGAAGTTTCTGTACTTCTAGAAGGGGATTCTCCCTCTGACTGGGTGGCACCTTGGAGAGATGCTCCCCAGTGTGGGGAGGAGGAAGGGGGAAAGGAAATACAGTAGCCTCTCTACATAATGTTTAAAACCCAAGCGTTGTTTCTTATGTCTGTTCAGGCTGTTGGGTGCAAGGATAGTCTGACCCCGACTGCCTCCAGAGTAGGACAGTCAAGCAGCACTTCAGGAGCGCTGAAAGGGCTTGTCAGAGAAGGGTTCCCTGAAGCCTTGGTTCTGTGGGCCCCCCTCTCCCTCTGGGGTGGCGTCTACCATTGAATCCTCTCCCTTTGCCCTGGAAGAGGATTCATCCTGCAAGTCAGGAAAGGCTCCTTGGGATTTGCAGAATCACATCTTTTTCATACTCCATTGATTCCTGGAAAAGGTCCATTGGGGGAAAGAAAATTTGATCCCTATGGCGGATAGAGTCTTGCCCTCCTGTTTGCTGTGGGTAAGAGTCTCCTTAACCGACAGTCTGAATAAAGAGAAACCATCAAAAGAGGGGTTAATTAATGATACTTTGAAGGGGTCCGCAAACCTGCACGTCTCATCCAGACATGTCTCTTAAGGGCTATACCTGAACCAACCACTTGACAGGTTCCTTCTGCCATGTTTGAGATAAGCCTCATCAAGGAGTTAGCAATCAAAGCCATAGTATTCAGCTGTGGGGAAACCTTTTTGAAGTTTTCCTCCAACAGCGACTGCATCAGAGATGTGGAAACTGCCCTCACCAGGTCTCTCTGGAGGCGAGTGAAGTGTGCCAGGTAATTCAATGCTCTCAGCGAAAAGGTGTCTGAGGCATACACCTGCTTCCCATGTCTGTCCAAGGCCCAAGACTCTTTGTTCAGGGGGGGGACGGGACAGTAGAGCTCTGATTGGTGACCTCTTTCTTGATGGCTGGAGAAACCATGATGGCATCAACCGAGACACCTTTACTTGAGAAAGGACAATCTTGAAGGGGCTAAGGTACTTATCTGCATGCTTCGGGATTAGTTCCATGGTATCAGGCTCCTTCCAAGTCCAGTGGGTGATGAGGTCAATAAGTTAAACCACCGGTGGGGTCACCCAGGATGTAGATGGTCCCATCCCGAACACCTCCAGGAAGACTGACTTCTCCGAGAAAGGGGGTTGGGAAGACAATCCAACCTTTTGTTTCAGGATTTCTAAGATAACTCCAATGAGATATCATCGGGTGGAGACCGGAGGGACCCTCCCCCTTCATCAAAGTTGGTGTCCTCTGTCAAAGACTCCAAGGGGGGAGTCGATGTGCTTCCTCTTACACAGACATTTCCGGGGGGATCTCCTCAGCTGGGTACTTGGGGGAGGACTCAAACAACAGGGGAACCTCTTGCGAAGTGGTTGGCTGGAGGCTCTCCAGGAGGGGCTGACCAGGGATCGGATGGATAAGAGCAAAGCTTCGATCCACAGAGGCTTGGAAAGGGCCTGGCAGAGGAAGGACCATGTCTTGAGGTGTCGAGAAAGCCCTCTCTGCCACCTGGAATGCCGAGGATGCTGGAGGAGACAGCTGCCCCTGCACCCCACAGGCCGAAGCCCCCAAGGGAGAAAGAGAAGAGGCCACCCCAGATCTGACATCGCCACAGGACCTAATCTATCAAAGGCCGAGGCCCCCAGAGGAAAAGACGGCTCCGAGAAGGACAAGGTCAGAGCAGACACCAACTTCGAGGATCAACTTTGAGGATCTTGGGTTAATCCCTTGGATCCGGGAACCGCTCTGCTCCAAAGAATTGGAGCTGAGCCAGTATGGGACACTGTCAGAGTTGTGGAAAGGAGTATCCCATGATTTGATGCTGGTCCACTTGGGATCACCAGGCCCTGTAACTCTGAAGTCGAGGAGATCACAGCAGGAGGATTAGGTATCAAAGTCAGAGCTGTCACGGATTCAGCGTGGGATGGAGAACAGAAAATCTCCAGCTGGATCTGGGCTTTGAGGAAATTCCTTATCATCCAATCCATATCAGAATGACAGGACAGGGAAGAATGCATTGAACTCACTGGTGATAAGCTTGGCCGGGGAATCTTAAGCAGCAGAGTCAGGGACCTGTGATCTGGGTGGGTTTGACTCGGAATCCGCTCCAGAGACTTGGAGCTATGGATCCTAATGACCTCTGACAGACCCAAAAGGATGCTTGGACCAGAGATCAAGAGATCCAGCAGGGTGGGAGGTTTAGTCAGTGCAGACTGCCCTGAATTTGTGGAACATCTCAGATCTGGAGAGAAGTGGACCGCAGATGTATCCAATTGGGACGGATCCAAAAGCCTCCTTCATTTTTCGGAAGCAGAACAGACATCCCTGGGGAAGCAGAGCGGGGGAGGGCCACTTCTTTTGGGAAGGAGTCTGAAATCCAGAGGGGGGAAGAAGCCCTCTCATGATGAGCTTATTCCTCCTATCAGCAAGTGCCTGGGGACTGAAGGCCAAGCGAATGTTGCACAGCATCTCCAAGTGCCCCGGACCCAAGTAATAAACGCACCTGTTGTGGGCACCAGATTGGGGAATCTCATGCCCATGAGGCACACCTCTTAAAACCGGAAGGTTTCTCCGGTTTGCCTGACATGTTGCCAGGTACTCACACAAACACGGACTCTCAGACACCAGCCACACACTAACTGCAACAACTACTAGACTAAAAACTTAAAGATTTTATCATCCTAGCAGTTAGGTGCAGTTGTTTGGTGTTGGGCTGTATCAAATACTCCTTTCCCTTTTGTGAGTCAGTCCAATCTGTCTGGATACTTGTGGTTATTTACCCTGGCCATTTCCAAAAGAAGGGAGTCACTACAACAGTCTTTGGAGGGTCCTCCTGAATCTTCAGAATGACCCTGGATATTAGTAGAAAGGATAGAAAAGCATACAGAAACATTCCTGCCCAAAGAACGGAAAAAGCCTCTTTCTTCCAGGCTTTCTTGCATGGCTTCCTGGGGCAGAACTTTGCCAACTGACAGTTGTGAGTGAAGGAAAAAAGATCTACTTGGTGTTCTCTACAGCTACATCAATTTCCAGTAAAATCCTTGATTCAATTTACATTTGAGAGGGCTTGCCCTGGTCCTACTTAACTTAATTGCCTCACAATTTTGCTCTGATGGTATGTAAGATACCAGTAGATTGAGATTATGCTGAAAAGCTATATCCCAAGCTACCATAACTAGTCTGCACAATATTTGGTTTGCTCCTTTTTATGTACCACATCACTGTGGTGCTGTCTGTAAACACTTGCAGAGGTCCTGGGGGCCATACATGATTGAATACGTTGAGAGCATAAATGCCAACATCTCTTTTATGTTTACACATTTTGTTTTGTCGTTTCTGTTCCAAAGACCCTATATGTTTCTCCCCATAGACACTGCTCCCCAAGCAAAGATTGTGTTGTTACTGCAAAAAACTGAGGGGCTGCCAGCCCAGTCAGATAGAATTTTGTAAATAATTCTATTGCATTTTAAATATTAATATGATCCACAGGCTGGTTTCACAAATGTAATAAAACTGTGTTATGTGCTAAGCTTCAAAAATGTAACCACAATGCACCCTGCTGGAAGAAAGCTGTTAAGTAAAGAATTTACCACTGTGTGTGATCTCAAGCTAGGAGACGGGATGTCTGGGTTAGGAATTTTTTTCTATTGTCCTAAGACAGAGATAATTACTAGGTTTCACGTGTAAAGTGTCTTTTATTGCTGTGGCTTCCCGGAAGGTGCAGCTCACAAAGAAATGTTAAAATGTTGAATACTGTGAGCCTGGGAAACTTGAGCAGAAGTGACAAGAATGGTGTAATCTGCAATGACTCAGCAGAAATGTGTATTATCAATTTAAGGACTATCTCAGAGAGAGAGAGAGAGATGGCATTTTTGTATTTGTGTCTGAACCTGAACACATCAGCTCACCAGCAATTTGCTTTGCTCTGTAAATAGGATCTTAGATCTTAGTATTTCTCTTAGAGATATATAGAAATAGCAAGAATAGTCTAGCTCTTTTCTATATGTCAGACCCTCCTACAATGTTGTTTTAAAGGGTCTATATTAGGTCTTCGAACATTTAGGCTGTCAAATGCAGAAATGTTGACACCTAAACGTCAAAATCTAATAAACGTGACAGGCCAATTACGAAAATTTTTTCCCAGGGAAAAAAATTTGTATGGCCAACAAAAAAACAAAAAAACCTCTAAAACCCCATCAAGTGGTGGGCTTTGCCCCCACATCTCCGTAACTAAATATACCAACTCCGAGATCACTCTATATTGGGGAAATGGGCAAATCCCCGATGACAGCCAAGCAAATTTTTTCCCAGGTAAAAAAAATCTCATAATTGGCCTGTCACGTTTATTAGACTTCAATGTTTAGGTGTCAACGTTTTGGCATTCGACAACCTAAGCATTTGAAGATTTAATGTAAACCAGTTTTAAAGTTTTTCCTGTGATTTCTGAACTCTCTAATGTCATTGTGATGAACTAATGAGTATTGTCTTGTGTTTTTATTATTTATTATTAAATATATTTAAACCCTTTAACTGCGGTTGTTTTGTGTAGAGATAATTTAAGCTCTTAGAGTACTTGCATGTATTTGGTGATACTGTATAAGCCACTCCTAAATAGCCTTCAAGTCTCAGTCACACTTACCAACTGGATAACATTAACACTGCACAGTAGAACTGGACACCCTTTGGTAAGGGCCTTTACAGTAACTGATAGTAGTGGTTGGTGGCAGTCGGTACTACCGTATAGTCTGGGCAGAAGAGGGCATAGCTAGTGAACCTGTGCCAGCCTTCCCCAGGAGTGTCTGTATGTTTGCATATAAATCAAATCTCAAAATGTGTGTGTATCAGCTACTTGGGCAGGGACACGAAGAACTAGTTGGACAGAATGCTGCTGGAGATTTTGGCTTGACCACTCAGCTGAGATCTGAACCCTACAGCTGTGCCAGTGGGGAGTCTTATTGGGGATCTTTAGAGAAAGGGAGAAACCAGCCCCAGACTGACTGTGATCTCTGTGTGCTCTTAAGGGAAATTGTACTTTACTGTGTGTGTACTTGTTATCCTCCCAATGTGGATGCCCCTCGCTGGTGCTAGTGGTGAGAATTGAGGCTCCTTGAATACTGGGCCAGTGCATGGGTGTCACAGTTACAGACTGTGCTGGAGCAGGAGGAGAGAATGGGAGACCTGGACTCTGATAAATTTGTTCTCCACCAAAAAGCCCCCTTTTCACAAACTCCAAAACTGGAATCTGGAATGTCAATGGATGACGATGAGACCATACAAACTTCATGTACTATTGGATTTTAATCAAGTGCAGTCTTATGAGAGGGATCATAAGAATAACAGAAGCCATAAGACCCAGAATTCTGAGAAATTCAGCAGCTGAGACAGTAGTCTGAACTAAAAGATGATGAGGAACTGGAGAAGGTACTAGAACAACCCACTTGTAATAAATCCTAATACTTCTTCAAAGGGCAGTGGAATATCATTATTTTTCCACTGAAATAACTGCTTCATTCTGGAAGTTAAGAGAAAAATAATTATTCACTCTCCTCAGAATCTAAATCAGAAAACTGATGAGACAAAACAGAAGCTGTCCTTTCACGATCATTTTGTGGTTCAAAAACTTGACCCTTTTCAGAAAATGTAGAATATCTTTTTCTTTTATTTTTACCAGAAAAAAAAGCTGCACTGGAAGGGTCAACAGCCAGAACTAAATCCTGAGCTAAACCCAATAAGTCACTCCTATCCAAAGTGCTTAAGAAAGAAAAAGAAACATGTCTAAGTTTTTGCTGCTTTTTTGACAGGAATGTCTGAAGAACTAGGCCCACTTTTCCAGGAAATATGACCTTAGGGATAGACGTAGCATTCTGGCTAGGAAGATGGGTACTCCCAGGACTGACTAGAGTGTCTCTCCCATGCCACCAAGGGCACTGCAACAGCGCCAGAGGACTGCCTAACCCCCGTCTATGGTGGCTGTAAGGACTATACCAGAGGGAGCCAAGGATAAAGATGAACGGTCTCAGGAACCAGAAATGGCCACAGCAGTCACCCTTCTGTGGCTGAGGCACTTTAGCAGCCTGCTGAGGTGACAGTGGTAATGGCTGTTTATTCATTTTCTTCTCTTGGGGGCTGGGATAATTAATAACAGTGGAAACAGTAGGTTTTCCCATAGTTAAGCAGAAAAACATGACCAATTCACTGAGAGCCTGGCAGCAGTAGTTGGTAGAAAAAGGTAAACGGTAAAAAGTAACTTCTCCCACCAAAAAACACATTAAATGTCACTTTAAACTCTCTCCCCAGCCTTCAAATGTACAATATCACAACTCCTCTTTGAAATTTACTAAAAGACATGACAGTCAATAAAATATGCTTTTTTCCCTAGCTTAAAATTAATATTTTCAGAGGAAAAAAAAGTTCAGTTAATATCATAAAAATCTAAACGTGGAAGTTTTTTTTCCTCAAAGGGAACTTATCTGCTAAGCAATGGAAAGTGCTAGTAGACCACTGATCCTTGAAAGCACACAAGAGGAGTGCTCTTCTGTGGCAGGAAATCTCTGAAAAGCTTGGAGCCCAATTTACTCTTTTTTAGGCAGCTCAGCTCAAGCTGACTAATAGTTTGAGGAAGGTGCCCTTAAGGTTTGGAAGCTTGCTGGCAGTTATGTCCTTAGCAGGATATAACTCGAACAGCTAAGGCTACTGCAGTAATGATCTTAATAATGAACACCTTATTACTACTGCATCTAATGTGTATCAAGCATAACATTAATTATTGTATGTGGATTCTATGTTATAATCTCTGATGCCTATAGAACATTTTATTTATTTATTTATTTGTTTATTTTTACTTAAATTGGTTAACCAGTATATAGCACAGATCATAATGTGACAATTTCAGGTCTAAGGACAAAGAATAAAAAAAAAACAGATTTGTAAACAACTCTGTAATAGCAGAAGAATAAGCAGTATGTACTAACAGCAGGATAAACTACAGGTACCATATGCATTATGTGCACTGTATTTACAACACAGTAGGTAATAAAGGATGTTAGACAAAGGTGTTCTGCAGGATAGTACACTTGTGTAAAATTTTACCTTAAGAGTAGATGTCCTACTCTTCACTGTTGCAGTATTCTTCACCAAAGAGATCTCCTGCCAAGGGTAGCCCAACGTCCAGCCAGTACACCAAAGCCTTAGGTTTTCCAGGATGCTGTATGTCACACGTATACTCCCGCTCACGGTTAGGGCATAAAGGTGATATACATATCTCAAATCTGTATAGCGCCAGGAGGAAAGTACAGTTGTGTACACTTACCATAAATGTAAATGTTTGAGTGTATTCACTGTTGCAGTCATCACAATTGGGTTATCTGCCTGCAGGTAGCCCTCAGTCGGCCCGAATACCACAGACTTAGTATTTCTGCGTCAGTTGCTGTCACTTCAGGACTGACTTCAGATCGTCAGGGGTATAAAAACAGGCAGCCGATGCCATTACATCAGTTTTTCTTGCCCCAAATGTCAGGAGCCCCCCAAATAAGGAGCTAAGTTATGGTGGAAAAAAACACAACCAGTAAAAAGTAAATACCAATAGCCCTGTAAGGGGGAGTAATAGAGATAGAGAAGGAGAGAGAGAGAGAGACAAGGGGGCTGGAGGGTGGGAAACCAGGACTGCAACAGTGAATACACTCGAACATCTACATTTATGGTAAGTGTACACAACTGTACTATGTTCTTCATGTTTCACTGCTGCAGTCATCACACTTGAGATGATTCCCAAAGCTGAAGAATGGGTGCAGGCAGTCCAGAAGGGTTGCGGCTGGCTAGTATGCCATGCCGGACTGCTGTTGCAAAACCCGCCCTGGATTTGGAAAAGCTTCCAGGATGTCCCTGGTAGGGATTCCCCTTAGGAATGCTGTAGAGGTTGAAGTTGCCCTAGTGGAATGCGTTCTGACCCCCAGGGGGGTGGTTTCCCATGATGTAACAGAAATGGATACAGTGTGCTATCCATTTGGAGATGGTTTGTTTTGATATGGCCTTGCCCTTTGCCCCTGGTGCAAAGCTAACTAGTAACTGGTCATCTGAAGGGCTTAGTCCTATCAAGGTAGAATCTGAGCTGTCTGTGCACATCTAAAGAATGCAGGATCCTTTCCCCTTTGTTTTGAGGATTAGGGGAAAAAGGTTGGCAAATGGATAGATTGGTTGAGAGCCACACTGGACACGACTTTAGGCATAAAAGTAGGGTTAGTCCTGAGGGAGACCCTGTCAGCATGAAAAATAATGAAGGGTTCCACAGCCGTAAGTGCTTGTACCTCAGACACTTTTCTAGCTGAAGTGATGGCCAGAAGCAAGGCTGTTTTCCAAAATGAGAAATTTTAACTCTGCTGATGCTGCAGGCTCAAAGGGGGGTAGCATGAGCTTTTCTAGCACAAAGTTAAGGTCCCAAGCAGCAGGTGTGGGGGCTCTCCTTGGTGGCCTTAAGTTGTTAGCCCCTCTCAGGAACTGTTTGATGAGAGGGTGAGAGAAGAGAGGTTGCTCAGTGCTGTTATGAGCAGAAATGGCAGAGGCATGGATCTTAATGGATAGGCCTCTGTGGAGTAGGTCTGATAGGTAATCCAGGAAGAGAGGTAAGGACGGCATTGCTGTGTCCGCTCCTTTAGAGTGAATCCAGGAACAATACCTTTTCCACTTATCAGCATAGGATTTCCTTGTACTGGGTTTTCTGGCTTCAAGAATGACGTCCAGCACCTGCTTGCTTAGGTTGGCTACTGGAGGAGAATTCAAGGAATAAGCCACGCTGCAAGGTTTGGTATTTGCAGTTGCAGATGCAAGATCTGTCCGTCCTGCTGTGAGGAGGGTTGGGATCTGGGGTAGGTGCCATGGTGGCACCGGTGACAGACTGCACAGTAGTGGGTACCAGTGCTGGCGTGGCCAGTCTGGGGCAATCAGGATTGCCCTTGGTCTCTCCTGTCTTATCTTGAGTAATACTCTTGTAAGAAGAGGCAGAGGGGGAAATGCATAGATTGAGAGGTTTAACCACTGGAAGGATAGGGCATCCACTTTCCAAGCCCTGCTGTGAGGTGTCCTGGTGCAGAATTTGCTGAGCTGGTAATTGTAGGGGGAGGCAAATAAGTCCACCATCGGGGTCCCCCATTTCTGGGTTAGAAGACTGAAGGTGTTGGGGTCTAATTGCCACTCATGTGGGTCTAGGAGATTTCTGCTTAAGTTGTCTGCCAGAGAGTTTTGTTTGCCTGGCAGGAATTGAGCTTGCAGATGAATATGCATGGCCAAAGCCGTGTTCCACAGGGTCATGGCTAGCCTGCAGAGTGGGTAAGAGTGGGTTCCCCCCTGCTTGTTGATGTACCACATCACTGTGGTGTTATCGGTTTTTATTAGCAGGGATCCTGGTGAGAGTAGGGATCTGAAAGCTGTTAGAGCATGCTGAACAGCTAGCATCTCTTTTTGTTTGATGTGCAGATGAATTTGGCTTGGGCTCCAGTGGCCCTGAATGCACCTGTCGTCCAGATGTGCCTCCCAGGCATAGTCTGATGCATCTGTGGTTAGGGTCTGGGTGGGGTGGGGTTGTGTAAAGGGAAGTCCCTTGTTGTGGTTGCATGCTGCTGCCCACCAAAGGAACTCTGTCCTTAGACAAGGTATGATAGATATGATGGTTTCCAGGTCCTGAGAATGTTGGCACCAAAGACTTTTAAGTACCATAAGTTTTCTCATATGCAGTCTGGCATATGAAATTAGTAGAATGCAAGAGGCCATGAACCCTAGAGCCTGCAGGATTTTCCTTGTGGATAGCTGGGTTCTGGTGGCCATTTGAGCAAAGTAGCCTGTTAGATAGGCTTGTTTTTCTGGAGTAAGGAATGCCATCTGGGATGCTGTGTCCAAGCTTGCTCCCAGGAATACAATCTTTTGACTGGGGACTAGTTTTGATTTATTTTCCTTAATAGTGTACCCCAGGGAGGTTAGAAGGTCCTTTACAAATGTCAGGTGCTGCAACAGCTTTTCCTGACTGTCTGCCTGAATCAGGCAGTCATCCAAGTAAGGATATATTTGAATCTTTCTCTGTCTGCAACAGGCAATGGCTGGAGCCAAGCATTTTGTGAAGACTCTTGGAGCAGTGGATAAGCCAAAGGGAAGTGCAGAGAACTGAAAATGCATAGATCCTGCCCTGAACCGTAGATATTTCCTACATAAGTCCTCGATAGGGACGTGCAGAGAGGCTTCCTTTAGGTCTAGGGTGGCTAACCAGGCATCTTTGGAAAGCATAGAGAGAAGCAGCTGAAGGGTGAGCATTTTGAATTTTGGTACCACCAGGAAGTTGTTTAGAATGGAAAGATCTAAGATTGGGCGCCATGTGCCCTCTTTTCTGGGTACCAAGAAAATTCTCTAGTTTGAGATGGCCTTGAGGGGGCTGGAAAGGACCAATGTTTCGAGGGGCAATGCCTACTGAATCTTGGAGGCTGCACTTGCAAAAAATCTTTGACTGTCTTCTGCTTTGGTGACAAACAGATTGTCCTTGTTCAAAGGAGCGTCCAGTAATTTTGATTTGACATGGTCTGGCAAGGTCTGCTCCTTAAGCCAAGCATGCCTTCTAAGTACAGAACCTGTGACGGCTGCCCTGCAAGATGCTTTTAGGGCATCAAACCCACATTGC
The DNA here is from genome assembly GCF_019279795.1 of Protopterus annectens. Classification (NCBI taxonomy): domain Eukaryota; kingdom Metazoa; phylum Chordata; order Ceratodontiformes; family Protopteridae; genus Protopterus; species Protopterus annectens. The sequence goes on from NC_056737.1 coordinate 618,289,346, forward strand.
AAGGTATGCTTGCTGACTTGGCTTGCAGAATGCACAAGTTCCTGTAATTCTTTATTTTCTGCACAGTCAGAAAAGGTAGATAATTTTTGCTTAATAAGTTCCATAGTATGTTGCTGGTATTTCACCATGTGGAACTGGCAATTCAATGTCCTAATGGCGACAGTTGCAGAAGTGTATACTTTTTTGCCCCCATCTGTCTAAAGCTTGGGAATCCCTGTTAGAAGGGGTAGGATTCTTAGCTGTAGTTGCTTTTATGCCTTTAGGCCCTTGGGAGATGACCTCTGGGTCAGCAGTACGATTTTTGAAAAGACATTTGTGAGAGTCAGGGACTCTGTAGTACCCGTCTGGTTTCCTCGGAGCAGGGGGCAAAGTGCCAGGAGTTAGACTGGATTCCATAAAGACAAAATCCAGAACAGGAGGGATAGCTAAGGGTCTATGCTGTGGCAAATTTAAAAATTCCCTGAGCCTCTTTTTGGACGGAGGATAATCCTGGCATTCCCAGTGGAAATGCTCTCTCAAGGTATGTAGGGTTTCACCAAAAGAAAAATTCTCTGGAGGGGAAGCAGAAGGAATGGATTCCTCTGCATCTGAATCCTCATAAGCAGATAAAGGCATGTCTTCATATTCAGAAACCTCAGAGTCGTCGGACTACTGGTCAGTTAAAGCTGCTGGGGACATGTCTCTTTTTCTCTAAGCAGGGGAAGGCTGGCTTCCCCTAATCATCATGATCAGGTCTTCTGCCATTTTAAGCATTTGAGATTGTGGCAAGGAAGCAAGTGCTTGAGTTTGGGTCATCAGTTTTTTAGGTATAGCTCGTACTCTTGGCCTTAGAAACTCGGTAGTTTTAGACAGTACTGAAAACGCAAAAGTAGTACTCAGTTTGTGTCGAGTATCAGTAATGCGAAGAACTTCCTCGGAAGCCAGTGCCTGCACAGCAGCTCTGGACCCATTCAAGGTAGAGACAACTGCAGATTCCATAGTCAAAGAAGAGTCTCGTGGCATACCGGACTCCGAATGGGTCTCATTAGTGACCTGCGAATCCATCGAAGCAGGCATCAGGGGCTGCGAAAGCGCCTCACTGAGTACCGGCGAACCAGTGACTAGCTTAATGGAAGCGTCGTTGGTAGTTTTGGACCTGTGTGGCCTGTCTCCGTCTTTATCCTTACGTTTTTACAGAAGCTCGGTAGACGGATGGCTTACCAAAGCCATTTCGGAATACGGAGATAGAGAGCAAAATTATTTAGCTACAATAAGGGCTCGACAATGAATAGTTTGGGCGTTGAACAAAGCACAAAACCGACAGTGAGGTATGTCGTGGTCTGGGCCTAAACAGGTGACGCAGTAAGAATGGAAATCTCAGTGTGGTATTTGCTTTCCACAAGAGAGACAATTGTTAACTTTTTCTGACATCAATTAGAGCAAGAAAAAAGGATCCCCAGCAGGGTACTTTGCTTTAGAAGACTTTAGGATGATTCAATTCAGAAACGAAAACTCAAGACGCGGCCTACCGGCACTCGTGAAAACTGCTTTTGCTTCAGGCTCCTCAGCAAGAAAGACTGATGTAATGGCGTCAGCTGCCTGTTTTTATACCCCTGACGATCTGACGTCAGTCCTGAAGCAACAACAACCAACACAGAAATACTAAGTCTCTGGTATTCGGGCTAACTGAGGGCTACCTGCAGGCAGATAACCCAAGTGTGATAACTGCAACAGTGAAACACAAAGAACGTCAACAATCCAAGGAGAGGAGGAGGAACATGTGCATCCAGAAGGAAATAGGAGAAGAGAAAAAGGGGGAGGAGGGAGGGAGCGAATACTACAACAGTAAAGAGGATATCTACTGTTATGGTAAGATTTTACACAAGTGTACTCTGTCCTTCCATATTGAGTCTATATTATAAAGTCGAAGGTACAGAATGTTAACAACCTTTTCTTCGACACGTGTCGAACGTCCACTTCAGCGAATGGCTACCTCACTGATTTCTTTCCAAGGGAAAGAAATCAGATGGCCGTTATTTTAAATTTATCCTTTTCCCCATTGTAGTGCGAGCTCGGAGTTAGTGTATTTAGTTGGGTGGTTCAGAGGCACAGGCCCCCACTTCACATTTGTTAAATTGTGCCATGCGTAGTTGGCCTACCGATTTCTTTCCTTTGGAAAGAAATTGATGATGTGGCCGTTCGTTGAAGTGGACATTCAACACATATGTGTCAAAGAAGAAGTTGTCGACATTCTGTACCTTCGAGTATATAATATAGACCTTTCCATATCACTGTTGCAGTATTCTTCCTTAAAGGAAAAGTATAAAAACTCAATAGGAAACTTGGGAGGAAGAAGGCCCAGAAGAACCCTGCAGAAAACCATGCATGATAGCCCTGGAAAAACAGCTCTTGCTCTGAAAACAACATCCAATTTGTAATGTTTAGAAAGGGTATGGACAGAGTACCAAGCAGCTGCCTCAAGGACGGATGTGGTATTCAAGTCTTTGAAAAAGCACCAGAGCTCTGGCAGAATGAGCCTTTACTGAAGCAGAAAGGCTTTTTCCATGAATGATTAACAAAAAGTAATAACCTTAGAGATCTATAAAGAAATAGTCTGTTTAGAATCAGCCCAACCTAGAGGTCTAGGATGAAAAGAAACAAAAAGTTGCTGAGACTTGCAAATGGCCTTTGTCTTATCAAAATAATACCTGAGCTGTCTATGCAAATCCAAAGTGTGAAGAACCTTCTCACTAGCAGACTGCGGAGGAGGAAAAATGTGGGCAAATTAACAGACTGATTAAGAGACAATTCATTAACCACCGTGGGCATAAAAGGATTAGTATGAATAGACACCCTGTTCCTATGAAAAACTATAAAGGAAGGAACAGGCATAAGTGTCTGAAGCTTAGACACTCACTCAGCTGAAATAAGGACCAAAAGAAGAACAGTCTTCAATGTGCAATGTTTCAAGGAAGCTGAAGTCAGAGGATCTAAAGAAGCCTGAGTCAATTTTTCAAGAACAAAATTAAGGTCCCAGAAAGTAGGAATAGGTTTCCTGGGAGACTTAATATGACGGATGCCTTTAAGAAATTGTTTGACCTCAAACCTACAGGCTGAAGGAGGACACAAAGGCAGACAAGTAGAAATAGCTGAAAGGTAAGCTTTAACTAAAGAATATGCCAACCCAGCATGAAGCATTTCACAAAAATAAGAGAGAACCAGAGAAATCTCCACAGAAGGTGGATCCTGGTTACAAGCAAGGCACCAGACAGAAAATCTCTCCCATTTAGACAAAGGATTGCCTAGTAGTGCTTTTCCTGGCTTCCTGCAGAACCTGAAGCACATCCTCAGAAAAAAGGTGCGTAAAAGGTATCAAAACCCTATCACCCGCAGTGTCAACTGAAGAGTGGACAAGTGAGGATGGATGAGAGACTTCTTATCCTGTGTGAGGTGGTCCACCCTGTGAGGTACTTGTGGAGACTGCCCTTGGCTAGGTACACAAGAAGAGGGAATCAATGTTGTCTGGGCCAAAGGGAGTCACCAAGATTTTGTGGGAGTCTTGTTCTATCTTGAGCAGGACCCTCGGTGTGAGAGGCAAGGTAGGGAAGGTGTACAGATATATCCCCTTACAAGAAAAAGAGAGGGTGTCCATCTTCCAGGCCAGAGAACTTTGGATTCTGGTGCAAAAAAGTGGAAGTTGTCTGTTCACAGGGGAGGCAAAAAAAGTCTACCTCAAGACTACTCAACTGATGAACAATGTCCAAAAACAGATCTCTGTGAAGTATCCATTCGTGAGCCTGTGTTATGGACGCGCTCGGAAAGTCCGCCACAATGTTTCACTCTGAAGGAAGGTAAACAGCCTAAAGAGTCACCTGATATTGGACAGCTAAATCTCAAACTTGAAGAACTAGTTTGCACAGAAGGTAGGCCTGTGTCCTCCCCTTGTTTGCTGATGTATCACTTCACTGTGGTATTGTCTAGAAAGATTTTGAGAGGACCTGAAAGAAAAAGGATATAAAAGGCCTGAAGGTCCATAAGGAGAGCTCTCACTGCCTTCATGTTGATGTAGTCTGACCTCTGAGGAATGGGCTAGAGGTCACCTGCACCTTGAAAGGGCCATAAGAGGCACCCCCACCCAGTGCCTGTGACATCTGAAAACAATTTCTGAGAGGGGACTAGGGGCTGAAAAGAAGTCCCAGGTAGAGAGACAGCTGATGAATCCACCGATGAAGCTCCAGTATGAGGCACAGAAGGAGAGGGACTAGAAAGTTTAGAGGATGAATGTATTGGAGCCAGACTGACTTTAGGAAACACTACAAATTTCTCATATGAAGTCTGGCTAGAGGTAGTATAGGAATGGTTGAAGCCATGAATCCCAGAGCCCTTAGCAATTCCTGTGCTGTAACTGAGACTCAAGGAAGAAGGGACTGAAAAAAAGGCAATTAGAGCAAGAGCCTTGGGTGGTGGCAGTGAAGTCAACATAGGAATGGTATGGAGCCTCCAACTTAGAAAAACATGGTCCTGAGGAGTAAGGACTGACTTCTTGAAACTGATCATAAACCCTAGGTTTTGCAAAAGCCAAATAGCATAGTGAAGGTGTTGAAGCAAGGTCTCTGAGGAGGAAGTCTGAATGAGCAGGTAATCCAGTTAAGGAAAGATCTGTATCTCCCTCATCCTGCAAAAGGTAATCATAAGAGTGAGGCATTTGCTGAAAACCCTCGAGGCAGTAGAGCAGCCAAAGGTCAAAGCAGAGAAATGAAAATGTAAGGAAGAAACAGAGAAGCATAAATATTTCCTGAAATGGGAATGAATACGGATGTGAAGATGGGCATCCTTGAGATCCAGAGAGACCAGGAAATCTTGAGGAAGAATTAGAGGAAACCGAGTTTGGAGGGACAGCATCCAACAGGAAGGGATCTTCAGAAAGGCAATGAGCTAAGAAAGGTCCAGAATGGGTCTCCAAGTGCCTTCTTTCCCGGGAAAAAAACATTCTTGAATAAACCCCTTCCCCTCCTTGGAGTGGGAACTGCTTGGATAGTGCCTTGAGACAAAGGGCCCTGAAGTACATCCAGAAAGAAAGACAGCTGTTACTGAGGAGGTTGTGGAATGCCCAGAAAAGGTGGAAAGGATTTCCACACCATGAATTATCCCTGATGGCTGTTGGACAGAGCCCAAGAATCCTGAGTGATTCTTAACCAACTGGGAAGGGGCAGGGAAAGATGAAGAGATAAAGGGACCTGACTGAGAAAGGAGGGAAACAGGTAGTCACACAGAACCTGGCTTATCTGGAAAAGGAGATTTCTGAGTGGTAGGAGTCTGAGGAGACTTAGCAGGAGGAGCCCGTCTAGAACCCTTCTTACATTTGGAAGGAGGGTGAGACTGTCTATGAACAAAAGAAGGCTTACAGGGATAATCCCAACAATTTAGCCTTAATATCATCGGGTAAAGGCTGGAGGCCAAAGCCAAGAGTAGTGCCTCAACACAGAACCAAAAGCAGCAGCTCTAGAAGAAGCATCAGCTGCATCATAACTACATTTAATAGAATGGTGAGCCACTTGGGAAGAGAAGCCCAAGAGAGGGCCGAAATCTTCCCCTCAGAATCAGAAAGGTCAGAGACAACCTGTGAGGCTTGACAAAGAAGACCTATGACATACTTGGCCATATGGGTCTGATAAGTAATAGCCCAAAAGGCCAGGGTTGCAGCAGTAGACACCTTTTTTTGACCAGCCATTTCATGGCCCTATTATCCTTGTCAGAAGGAAGCAATTTAGTAGAAGGCAAGAACTTAGAACGTTTGTCAGAAGAGACGGACACAACGGGGGGGGGGGGGTCAGCAGACGTGCATTAGTAGAGAAACTTACATTCATCAGGCACCTTATAAAACCTGTCAGGCTTTTTAAGGGGTGGAGGTTGGGAATCAGGAGCCTAAGAAGCCGCTGAAAAAGTCTTCCACAGGGCAGCTAGGATCAGAGGAACAGCAGAGGGCTTAGGGAAACCCATCTGGAGGAGTTCGTAATAACTTTTCTGGATGTCAGAAACCTGAGAACAATCCCATTTAAAGAATTCCATCATACAAGAGATAGTATCCTGAAAAGAGAGTTCCTCAAAGGGAGAATCTGGGCTAATGGAATCTTCCTCCTCAGAACCAAAGTCCAATGAAGAACAAATCTGAGAGGAGTATACCAAGGACTCTTCCCCAGAGTCCAAGTCTTCATCAGAAGAGTCCTGTTCCCTTGGCCTCTTAAGTGGAGTAGATGGCCAAGGGGGAGCAGGGACAGAAACTCCCTGGGGAGGCTTCAACACCATGAGTGCATTAAACAACCTCTGTGCAAAATCCTGCCATTCACACTTGGAATTTCTGGGAACAGGGGACATGTGTTGATTTTTCTGCTTCTTCTTTAGAGGGACATCAGCCCTAAAGACCTTATGAGATTTGGACCCTTGACAACACTCAATCAACGTAGTGGGAATCTGCTCCCAAACCAGAATCTGCAGAATGTCCCTTGGTCCCTCGGATATGATCAGCTGATGTTCCCCCTCAACATCTGCAAAAGACATCTGTAGAGCATCTGAGGAAATGTCAGAAGCTGGATCCATGCCGTCCTCCGACACTGTCACAAGAGAGGAATCTGATGGAACAACTGTGGACAATCCTCCAGGCTTTCATCAGCCTCGAGAGACACATCTGGGGGAAGAGGTACAGCAGCTGAATCCAACCCTATTTTTTGGTCTTCTTCTTGTCAGACAGATAATCTTCAGGACAGGATGATGTCACCATAGCACCCTGTGCCAACAACTTAAGATGTTGGTTCTCCAGGTAGATAGACAAGCAGGAGAGAAGGTTACGCAGAGTCTTAGGGAAAAATTCTTGACAAACTGAGCACTTAGTACAGTCGTGAGAAGCACCCAAGCAAAAACGACACTGCTTGTGACAGTCCTTATGGGAAATCTGTCTCCAGCACTGACATTTTCCAGTTCAGGATGACGTGTAAGCATGCAAACTAAAAGAAAAATGAGATTGGAAGAAAACCCCAATGGGACACATCTGAAAACGGCTTGGTAATCAGCACAAATGAAGAAGCGTTCAGACTGACAGTCAAAGATGGTGTTTGGACTGGCGGAAAAGAAGTTCTAAGGTATGAATATCCATACATCACCTTTATGCCCTACACTGTGAGTGGGGAGTAGACATGTGATGCACAATATCCTGGAAAACCAAAGGCTTTGGTATACTGGCTGGACATTTGACTACCCTTGTCAGGGGATCCCTTTAGCGAAGAAAACTACAACAATGATATGGAAGGACATCATATGATACAGCAGCAGTATACTGCGGTGTTACGCATTTTACTGCAGATGAGGTGCTTTAGAGTTTTACTTCTTTTGGTACGGACTTGCACAGAATAACCAGCCTATGCTTTCAGGCATTCCACTAAGTTTGCATTTTATAAGCCTGCTGGTGACATCCACAGGTTGGAGAAGTCATTCACCTTCAGTGCTGCCCCTCTAAAATGCTACACCACTATTCTGAAATCTACACAGAATTGTAAGTACTCAAAGAGCGCAAATTCCCTGACAAGAGATAGAAATAAAAGCCTGTCAAGTTCATTGTGAGTCTCATTTGGGAAAGTTAGCAATCCACTTTTTAAACCCGATAAGCCAAACAACATTTGATAATTTGCCAAAACAGGCCAAAGAACTGTATGACATAAGCTTTATTTTTTTGTCATGAAGGTACTCTGACATCTTTCTTAGTCGCTAGTAATAAACATTAGTGCACATAAAAAAGCCTGTTTGAATCAAAATATAAGCACAGAATACAAAACTTATACCTTACATTCTTAAAATGCAAACTGAATACTCACTTGAATGAGGCAAAAAGACAGGTGCAAATATGCTGTGGCTGCCTACGAAACATAAAAAAAAAATCAGCTGATCAATAATGCAGTTCAAATACATATTTATATATTTTTACTTAAGCTCATTTTTTAAGATGGTATTTAACATTTGGCATGCACCACACAACAGTCAGGATTCAGAAATATTACCACTGCTGCTGGTGTAAAAATGTAGTGTCCAAAAGTGCAATGACAATCTGCAATTCAGAGATATGGTAAAGCTGCACTGAGCAACACATCATTCAGAGCTCAATATGCTTCAAAACAGAACTCTGGGCTGTTAGACCTAATTGAGTTAGTGATCTCTCTCACCAGTCATGGAATCCACTTGCACAGGCATCTTCAAACAGGCAAACACATACACACACATCCAGACAGCTGTAATTGTACCCCTACAGACATTTGAGCGCATATGCATGAGCACACACCACACACACACACACACACACACACACACACACACACACACACACACACACACACACACACACACACACACACACACACACACAGCTTTGGAGTACTTACCTGCTGTGGCATTAACCACCTTGATCCTTCCACTGAAGTGAATGGATGTAAGCTGCCAAAACATGATGTGCACTTTTTTCTACTTGCTGCCCAAACAGCTCAGCAGAGCTACTCTTTGAATCACTCTACTGTGTTATTCAAATGGCATTGATATTTCCAGGGAAAACCATATGACTAATTAGTATGAGATGTGCCCATGCACTGCCACATTTGCATGCACCTTCACCAGCAGGAATTGCTGCCCAAAGTACAGGCTGATGACTTCATATTGCTGTAGTAGTACACTGAGCTCTGAATTGTTCAGGCCTAATGTACTGTACAATCCTGCTGTGAATGAGATTATGCACTTAGATGTTTCTAAATCTCAGGGAATGTATTTTCCAAAGAAGTGCAAAAAATGGATATCATATGGATTACCAGCATGGGTCATGTATTTCCTCCACGCCCTGCTAATATATGAGTTAAGTACCTGAAATTGGCTGCTAAGGGATACTAACCTCAGTAACTACAAAGCAGTTTCAAGTCATCTGACTAGAGATTGCTAGTGGGTGCAGGTACTCTTATCTTCACAGATGGTTTTCTGTTTCAGGTAATTCAAAATATAAAAACACTGGCAGAGTACCAGCTGTATTTCTGGAAAGTGAAAACAGTACCTACTGCCCACAACAAAAATCAATTCAATTCCATTTTTTTTAAAGGATAACCATCACTGGTGTGGCATATGTATAATTGGAACAAGAAGAAAAAAGAAGTTATGCACTCACCATAATGTTGCATCTGAGTAGTTGGGACTTCATTTGTCATCAACCTGAGGGATGTTGGATCCAGACCGGATCCGAGATGGCAGTTCACCAGCATCTGATCCAAGCTCCAATCTCCTCCCCTTACCCATAATACCCCTCCATCTCCTTCCTTCCCTCAGATTGAGTTTGCCATACCACCACATAAGCCCGATCCACTATATCTTACTAACCCACAAGAACAAGAGAGCCACAAGGCACTCTTTCCTGCCTACCAAGTTGAAAAAACTAATAACAAGCCCGGGGGGGGGGGGGGCGGTTGATGACAAATGAAGTCCATCTACTCAGATGGAACATTACGGTGAGTACATAAATTCTTTATCTGAAGTAGTTGACTTCATTTGATCATCAACCTGAGGGACAGAGTCCTCATGGAAGGATATTCCGGAGCACTGCGGAGCCAAAGGATGCTCTCCCTCTAGATACCATATCCAGCTTATAATGTGAAATAAAAGTGTGAGATATGGACCAAGAAGCTGCCGAAGAGATATCATTTAAGGTACCCAGGACCAAAAGGCCACTGATGTAGCCATGGACCTAGTGGTATGGGCATTAGTCCTACCTGGAAGAGACATGCCTTTGTCTTTGTAAACCTGGAAAATGCGCAGGGAAATCCATGTGGCAATAGTGACCTTTGAAACCGGTTTACCTAGAAAAGGTGCAAAGAAGGACACAAACAACTGATCAGACTTGCTAAAGGACTTAGTTCTATGCAAATAGAAACATAGCTGTCTATGCACGTCTAACAAATGTAATTTGTATTCATCTCTGTTCTGAAAATTTGGAAAGAAGATAGGTAAATTGATCGCTTGATTTACATTAGTCTTAGAGGCCACTTTAGGAAGAAAGGAGGGATTACTACGGAGAGAGAGACATTATCTTTATGAAAGATCATATACAGAGGTTTGACAGACAATGCCTGTAGTTCTGACACTCTCCTAGCCGAGGTAATAGCCACTAGGAAGGCTGTCTTCCAGGATAAAAATTTAAGATGCACAGAAGCAGCAGGCTCAAAAGGTGGGGCAACCAAAGCTTGCAGAAGTAGGGTAAGATCCCATGGAAGAGTGGGATCTTTGACCGGGGGAGCGTAGCAGGAAAGTACCTTTAATAAAGGTTTTGCAAAGTCTGGAGGAACCTAAAGAAGCCATATTCTCACCTACATGGAAATTGGAAATGGCGAGCAGTTGGACTTTTATTGTAGAGAAGCTGGCATCCTGTTGAAAAATATGTGCCAAAAACTCCAAGACCGCTGACACAGGAGCAGTGAAAGGATCCAAATCTCTCTGAGAAACGCTTCCATTTGCTATGGTAAAGTTTCCTGGTAGACGATTTATGAGCTGCCACCAGAATAGACTTGACCGGAGAGGAAAGACAGGGAGTCTTAGCAATCAAGGGAACTGGAGTAGCCAAGCCGTGAGCTTCAGACTGCCCAGGTCTGGAAGAGGAATCCTGGAAAGGTACGAAATGAGATCTGGAATGGGATCCAAGATCCATGGGGAAACTATTAGATGAGACCAAAGGCAGGGAAACCATACTTGGCGAGCCCAGATTGGGGCAATATGGATAACTTTGCTCCCCAACCTGCGGGCCTTCTGAAGAAATTTTTGTCATGAGAGGTAATACAGGATACGCATAAAGAAGACTGGGAGGCCAAGCATGGACCTGAGCGTCCCTGGGGGATTCCCCCTGTAGGGGGATCAGAGTGAAGAACTCGCTGCACTTCATGTTGGAAGGAGATGCGAAGATATTGCAGCAAGGTTGACCACATTTGAGGAAGATCTGCTCTGCTACCAAAGGATTCAGGGACCACTCATAAGGCATCAGGATCGTTCTGCTCAATTTGTCCGCCAGTATGTTGGATTGACCCGGAATGTGCATTGCTACCAGAAAGCGGTTGGTGGAGATCGCCCATTCCCACACTCTCATGGCCTCGCGACAAAGGGGGTAAGACCTGGTTTCTCCCTGCTTGTTGATGTACCAGACCACTGACACATTGTCTGTCTGAATCGCAATAGTTCCCAGAGGAAGAAAGGCATGAAGGACCTGTAACGCTAACAAGACCGCCCTCATCTCTAGAACACTGATATGCAATCTGGTCCACTGTCGTATCCACATATGTATATGAGCACAGGGAAGAAGGGTAATGGTGGCTGCCACAGAACCTAGGGCTTGTAAAATCGCCTCGGCTGGGGGGCGATGAGACCAAAGAACCATTGCAACGTGAAGTTGAAAGTTTCGTATTCTCTCCTGAATTAGAAAGACCTTTGCTTGCAATGTATCTATCCTCGCTCCTATGTAGTGTACGACCTGAACAGGGTCTAGAGCAGATTTGGATCTGCTGATTGTTATTCCCAACAAGTCTGACAGTTTCAGGAAATAGTCTCTGGCCTGACAAAGTAGATGCCCGGTGGGAGCAGTAAGGAGCCAGTCGTCCAGGTACAGATAGACCTGTATCCCCTGAAGTCTCGGGTGGGCTGCTGCTACTGCCATGACCTTGGTGCACACGGGGGCTGTGGTGAGACTGAAGGGTAAGGCTCAAAATTGGTAGTGATTGGCCCCTAGCCGAATGCGGAGGAACCTCCTGGAGTGTTTGTGAATCTTTATATGGTAGTACGCATCCTGGACATCTATTGAGCACATCCAGTCATTCTCCTGCAGGTAAGGCAGGATGGATTGCAGAGTGACCATCCAGAACTTTTCTTTGTCAACCAACAGGTTTAGAGTGGAATGGTCCAGAACAGGCCTTAAGTCCCCCATCTTTTTTGGCACCAAAAAGAACCTGGAATAGATGCCTAATCTGGACTGCTCTGGCGGAACAGGCTGGATGACTCATTTGTTTAGCAGCTTTTCTATTTCGAGCACTGCTGCCTCCCTTTCTGTGGACAGAACGTCTGGGAGGTGTTTTGGGGGAAAGACAGGAGTCATAAACGGAATTGTGTAACCTCTGGATATTATTTGAAGCACCAAACGGTCTGTTGACACGGACTCCCATGCCGTCAGGTGCATCGAAAGGTGGCCCCCGACTGCCTCCAGAGCAGAGCAGCCAGGCAACCCTTCAGGGATGCTGCACGGGTCGGCGCGAGAATAGTTTTTGAGACCCGAAGTTTCTCAGACCCCCCCCTGCCTCTGGACCGGTGTTTGTCTTGTCCCCATCTGCCTCTAGGGGGGAAAAAGAGTCCTGAGTGTCCCGGAAATACTGTGACTTCTGAAACCACATCTTCTTTTACTCCCGCTGATTCCTGGAAAAGGATCTTTGGAGTTAGAGAAGTGGATCCCGATGGCAGACAGTGTCTTCCTGTCCTTTTCACTCTGGACCAATGTTTCATGAACCATCTTCCCAAACAAGGAAGAACTGTCATACTGGGCATTTGCAAAGGATGCCTTGAAGGTTTCCGAGAAGTTACATAGCCTGAGCCAGGCGTGTCGCCTCATAGCAACACTGGACCCGGCCGCCCTTGCCACTCCTTTGGTTGCATGCGACAGGAGACACATGGACATGTTAGCAACTGCTTTAAGAGTGGCCCTTCATGTGGAGAAAGTGCACTTATCCTCCAGCGACATGGACTCCGGGGGCGACTCAGTTAGCTCCTTTACGAGGTCCCAGTATAGTCACGTCACATGGGCCAAATAATTCAGTGCCCTTACAGAAAAGGTGGCTGAAGCATATATATATATATATATATATATATCAGTCAGGGGGATGGACCAAAGAACTTTCTTGGGCTACTTCTTTCTTAGTGGCAGCCGCTACCACCATAGCGTCTACTGGGGACCCCTTGCCCCAACTAGGTCTGTCAACAGGAGGGCTTAAAATTTTGTCAGGATGCTTGGGGATTGGTGTCCAGCTCCTTCCATGCCCTGATGGTAATGAGGTCCACCAAGGGATCTGCAGGGGGGACATGCAGGAGGTAGATGGGCCCATGCTGAAGGCCTCCAGAAATACCAACTTGGCCTAGGAAGGCTTGGGGGTGGACCAACCCCCCTCTGGTGCAGGATTTCCATGATGTCTCCAAAGGAGACATCTTTGGGGGGGTGATCTTGGGGAACCTTCCCCTTCCTCCAAATCAATATTCTCTGTGAGGGACTCAGGGGAGTTCAGGAGTCTCCTTTTGCACCTCCGTTTGTGAGGAACCTCCTCGGTGAGACTCTGGAGAGGACTCACGAACTACTTGTGGTTCCTCGGAGGGAACAGTCTGGGGCACATCAAGCATGGGTTGTTCCTGCATGGGCAAAATGGCAGAAGACGCACCCAGAAGAGAGGGAGTTATCAGAACCTGAGCCCAACGGAGCAGAGATACTGAGGAGGGGGCCTTGACCTGACGTCGGCACCAAAGGAGAAAGACCCAACCCCTCGAATCCAACCCCTAGGCTTCAGCTCCGAGAGCCACTTGGATCTGAGCTAGGATCCGATGTGCTCAAGATAACTGCCAGCGTCAAGGTACTCGGTACTATCGGTGCCGATCCCCTAACTCCGGGACCTCTTGGATCCATAAACTCTGATACTGGCAGTCAGACTGGAGGAGATATCTGGGCAAAAAAGGGAAACAAGCTCCCCGCTCCAGAGGGAGAGTGGGCTGTTAAGACTCCCATCTTAATCTGGATGCGAATAAACCTTCTCATCATTTTGTTCATGTCCACCTAACTCAAGCTTCTGGTGGACTGTGATGAGGCCACTGATGCCGACTGGGAAGGTCAATGTGCAAAGGCCCTAGAAGAAGGTCTAGGCTCCTCTGGCTCCAGTGAGAATTTGGGGGATTGGAGCTGAGGAAACACTGGTCGAGTAACTTTTGGAAGAGGACCCATCGGATCCATCCAGTCCAGGGATCTCTTTCTCCCTCTGTCTCTGTGTTTCTCTCTTTTTCTTTTGACTTATCTTTCCTCGCCTCCCTATCTGCAGACTTGTGTATGAGAGGTTGAGTCCTAGCCTGGGAGGGAGGGGAAGAGATATTGGCTGACGGAGTAGCGGTCACAGCCGTGACCATAACTAAAGTGGAGGCAGCCGCCTCTGAAGCAGGAAAAAGGCCCTTCATCATTAATTTAGCCCTGCGATCCTTCATGGCCTTAGGGTTAAACCCTGCACAGATAGGGCAGTCTGTAGACAGGTGGGCTGCCCCCAAACACACCAAAGAGTGTGGCCATCATCTGGGAACAACTTATGGCCACACTGTGCACTTAGGAAAAACCAGCTTAGCTTGCTGGTCTGCCATCACATGAAAGACAACTGGGCCAAAAAGCCCTACATAGCGCATGCACGTGCGTGCACACACACACACACACACACACACACACACACACACACACACACACACACACACACACACATGCTGCTAGAAGCAGGAAGGGGAGAAGGCCTAACTATACTCAACAGAACACCAAAAAGAAATTAGTTTTAAACTTCAACACTTTTAAAGCAAAGGGGAGGTTTGAAGAAGGGAAGGGAACCTATCCGCACACAATCCTGAAAGATTTTAATGAAAAGCTTATAAATTTCTCCTACCACGCCTGGGGCTCTGAGATCACGATGCAAGGCAAAGCTGCGGCAAATGAGATCTGGGGAAGGAAGGAGATGGAGGGGTATTATGGGTAAGGGGAGGAACTTGGAGCTCGGATCAGATGCTGGTAAACTGCCGTCTCGGATCCGGTCCAGATCCACCATCCCTCAGGTTGATGATCAAATTAAGTCAACTACTTCAGATCACATTACTGTGGCCATTATTTTAATGGCTTTGATAACAGTCATACAGCAGATCATTCCAGTGCATACCAAGATTATATATTCCCCATTCCGAAGGAGGGATGGGCCTCTTGAAATTGATTATATGTATAGATCTGCAATCGTGGGACTTCATACATATCTGCTGACATCACAAGACCCAAACGTAGTGAAAGTTTTTGAAACATGAGGAGAATAAATCTAAGATGACTTCTCTGCTTAATCTAGCAGAAGCATATCGGTGTCAAACAGGAATGGAAATCAAACCAGAAGCAGATAAAAATCAGGCAGGAACTGAATGTGCCGAAAAAACAAAAGAAATAATATAAGGTGAAGGGCCAGATGAGAAGGCAAGAAATGTGGAAAATGTATAAATATAGTTGCAAGTACAGAAAACCTCTGGAAGAACCCCATTTAATCAGGAATGAATGCAGGAATGGTTAAGGAGAGGTGAATTCAAACCAAGAGATGAAAGGTTAACACTGGCAGCACAAGATAGCGGGTTATGTATACGCTGGTTCCATTGAGCATGTGGGAGAAACAGACAAATGTAGGTTTTTCTAAAACCGATTGGAAAGTCGCACACCTCGTTGCTGGTTGTGACATACTAATGGCAGAAGGACTGTATACTGAAAGGCATAATAATGTGGCAAGACTGTTACACTGGGAATTGTGCAAACATTATGGTATTGAAGTGGCTGAAAAACACTGGAAGCATTAGCCACAAAGCATCATAGAAAATTATGAAGTCTACATCACATGGGTTCATCTACTACCAACAGTTCAAAAGATTGATGCTAGAAAACTGGATATAGTGGTCCAGGAAAAGAAGACAAAAGTAGCATTAATCATTGAAATCAACCCACGCAAATGACTACAGTGTCCTACATACAGAGAGACACAAAGTTATAAAATATCAGGATCTGCAAGCAATGTGGAAGAAAGATACCCAGATAGTTCCAATAGTAGTAGGAGCAATGGGTCTTATAAAAGAGTCTACAATCCTACTTAGATACACTACCAATACATGTAACTCTGAACGAACTGCAGGAGTAGTCACTGCTGGGCACATTGCGGGTGCTGTGAAGAACACTACTGGCTAACATCAGAGAGTGAAACAATACTAATTTCATGAACTTTAATCGTACTTTGACTTAGGAATGGGGTCCATTCCTATCATTGTATTAGAAACCCAAAAGATTTGGAGAGATTAAAAAAAGGAGAGATCAGGAGGAAGGGGGATGGTAGATGGGGAGGAAAAACTGAAAGCAAAGAGCCATTATTCATAGTTAAACAACTGTTCTATGGCTTGGCAGGGACAGGAATGCACATGTAAAATATAAGCAAGAGGAAATATATAATGATGCACATTATTTCTTTCCCTTTCATCACAAACCATCCAAGGAGCATACAGATGGGGGAAGTGGAAAGTAAACTGTTAAATAAATGGATATAATATGATCTTTGTTAGATGACAATTGATACTGTTTACCATTTAGAGGCTGTGTATCTGGATTACAACAATAAGATGAAATATGTCACTTTGTCCATTATTTCGTTATGACCATAGCTAAACATCCAAGAGATAAGCAGTCAGAATATAGTAATTCCTAGAGTGGGAAATGGAAAGTTTGAGTAAAAGCAAAGGACATTTTTTTAAACAAGAAATATCTTTATTGAATTACCACTTATGACTTAGGCAATTATACATTTATATAAATGTAAACAAACCATATTGACATATTTTCAGTTGCAAACATTATACATCACATACATTCTTCTATACAGTCGTCGCCCATCTAACATTACATAACTCATTCAATTCCTGCCTTCCTTTAAACCTAAGTCTTCCTCCAAAGCATTATTCTGCATGCACTGTTCCCAAAATTCTCATTTTTTTCTATGCAATTTACTGTTGCCCTTTTCTAAAGATCCATTTCCGTTCTTTTATCTCTGTTACTATATTTACTACAGCTAGTATAGCTGGTGTAGACTTTGACTTCCATTTTTTAGTAACTGCTTTTCTGGCAGCCACCAGAATTAAACTGAGCAAGAACCTTACTTTATCTAGGCAATTCCAATTCTGTATCACAGCTAAAAAAAAAACAATCATGTCCTTACTTACACCAATTTGCTTGCCCAATATTTCTGACAAGAGTAGTCTGGAGAGAATGAATTTTTAAAGTTTGCCAACTTATTACATTCCCAAAAAACATATTCTCAGTTACCTCTTTCTTCCCCAGCACACCTCCAACATTTACAATCTACCTGAGGAAAAAATATTTGGAGTCTGCTTGGAGTATAAAAATAACTATGCAAACACTTCCAGGCAAAACGTCTAAACCATCTAGACTTTGTTGCAAATTTGGGAGATATATATATATATATATATATATATATATATATATATATATATATATATATATATATATATATATATTTATATCCTCTGATTGTTTCCTTGTGAATTGCTTACCCAATCTCTCTTCATAATCTTTTCTAACATTTTCTAATTGATTCTTATAATTATCTTGCAATATTTATATGCCCTACTAATTATCCCTTTTTAACAGTAGTTTCTATACTAGATTCTGCTAAAAACTCTACCAGTGCTGGTCTTTCAGTTAGGATCCTCCTGTTCCTTTCTCTTTGTCTGTACTCTGATATCAATCCTTGATTGGGAAGGCCTACAGTCCAAATGTGTTATTGGCCTCTTCCCATTCTATTACGTTTTCCCCTCTAATTATTTGCTCCCAAATATCTTAAGTTTCTTTGTCAGTTTTCTCCAGTAAATTCCAGCCCGCTCTTGCCTATTTTCTGTACCCCTAATTGCAATCATCCCTATTGGCAGAATCTCCTTCCTCCATTTCCATGTTGGCTTAGTTCTGAGAATAATTTCTGCTACTTTATAATACTTTCTGCTACTTTATGAACATAATATTCTGTGTAGTTATTGCTATTCTCCGTAAGGATCTGCATCCAAAATCCTAGGTTCACCTTTTTCTGGAGCATCCCCTTTTATTATCAGCCCTTTCCACACTGAATTATAGCTTTCTGCTTGTGCTATGTATAGCAGCCTTAACTGTGTAGCTCTGAAATAGCCATTCAAATTAAGTAATCCCAAGCCACCTTGTTCTATTGGAAGGATAAACCCACTTGACTCTTGCCCTCTTCCCTCCCAGATAAAATCCATCAACTCTTTATTAATTGCTGTCTACAACTTCTCTGGTTGATAAAACTATGCCTCACCTGCGTATAAAACTAAAGAGACTAAAAATATTTTCACTGCTTGTATCTTGCTATCCATATCCATAAAACAGAACTTCCAGATTCTCAGTTTTTGTATTATCTTTTGTTTGGTCACTTCACAAATATCCTTAGCTGCCATAATCTAATCCTTTTTAACCCATACTCCTAAGTACTTTGTTTTATTATTTCTCTGTAAATATGGATATTGCTGAACTAATTCACATGTAGGTACATAGTTTACAGCTGTTGCCTTTATTTTATCTTCAGTAATTTTGTAACACAAAGACATGTAACTGTCACAGAATGTTCCACAACACTGAAATAAAATGTTCTGGTTTTATCAGGTAAAAAATATCATCTGCAAATAAAGTCAACTTTTCTTGATTACTATACCAATTATATTGTTCAGCTTCTGAGTCCCTTATTTTCCTTGCCAATGGTTCTAAATAAAATGCAAACATCAAAGGAGAAGGACACCCCTGCCTAGTTTCTCTGTTCAAACAGAACTTGTCAGAGAGGACCCCACCTACTTTAATTTTCACCTCTGATCCCTCATATATTCTAATTAACATTATTATAGTGTCAGGAATGCAAACACCCCATTGCCCAACTAATGAAATTCAAATTTACTCTGTGAATGCTTTCTCTGCATCAAGACCCACCAACAACAGTGACTTTTTTTTTATATTCTGCTTCTCTCCGGATCATTACTGTTGTCAAATGTCTGTTTCCCATTCACAAAACCACACTGATCCATATCTATCAATCCTAGTATTACCTCTGCAATTCTTTCAGCCATTACAGCTTAACCACTTTATAACTATGGTTTAGAATTGAAATGGGCCTAGATGAACCTGGATCTGATGGGTCTTTACCATCTTTACATACTGCAGCCACCACAGCTTTATTCCAGGATATCGGTGCTTCTCCTCCTTTGAAAATACTGTTAAACAAAACCTTCCAGATCTTTATCAGTTTTTCCCTCCTAGCTTCCAAACTTTCATAGGAATACCAGCTATTCCTGGAGACTTTCTCATTGATTGGTTATACATCACCACTTTTACCTTATCTTCTCCTGTCCTAACTGTTAGTAATTGAGCCTCATCCACCTCTAACATTGGCATATTTAATTATTCCATAAACATTTTTATTGGTCCTTTTTCTTGATTTCCACATTTCACTGTTTTATACATACTTTCATACAATTTCTGAAATATTTCTAAGATATCTATAGGAGTATCTTGGTTATTTTCCTTGTTACAGGTTCCCTAAGCTTGGCAACAAACCTTTCTACTTTCTGTTGGCTGAGCCATTGTGCTAAAAGCTTTTGTGCTCTGGGATTATTATCAGAAAACAAATGCTTAACAGCAATCTTTCTAAACTCATGCATATTATCCAATGGTCCTTTATTTTCTCTTTATCACTGCTGTTAGGCCTCCTTCTGTGAAATTCACCCTATTCTGCAATACTTCATTTATGTAATATTTTCCACTACACATACCTTAAATTCCTCTCTGATTAACAGACACATGGGGAAGCACCATTATCTCATTTTTATTTTATTCAAAATAGCTGGATACAGTAGTTTGAATCTCATACCTGTTTCTTAACATTCCATGATTGCTGCATTTTATTTTAGTTATTATTGACGTGTGATCTGAAATAGTTATTGGATATGTATCCAAACTTTCAATTAAATGCACATGTTCTTGTGAAATATAATTTCTGTCTAGCCTAGCCCAGTTTTTACATACATACAAAAATTTCAAGCATGGGCATGAATGCCCTTCTAGCTTGCCAATATACCAAAACACTTGTTCCCATAATAAGTGTTCAGGCTGTTCTTACAATATCTAAACTGGTGCTTGCTTTAATGTAATTTGGCAGTGTTTGTACCTTGGGAAATAATATGTGTATTCTGAGTTACTACTGAATTCACATCTTTCATATCAAATATTTTCACAAATTTCTTCAAAAATCTACACTCTTTTGTTATATTTTACCTTCTAGATCCCCCTAAATACATCCTCATGGTTGCAAATCAAATTCCAGTCCCCACCTATAAGTAATAGTCACTGCTGAATGCTGATTATTTCTCACAGAATTTTCTTAATCTCCACTGTGGCAGTTTTAGGCGAAATATAAATATGCCAGCATAATCCTCCTCCCCTGCCAATAGCACCTTACTAGTACAAAAATCTACTATTATCTTTTTTTTCTTCTTCTATCACTACTGGAGCTCCTCTAGCAATGAATATATGTACTCCTCTTTTCCTTTGTTCCAGATATTCTGCTGAATAGCCATCCTGAAATCTTTTCTTTTATCAAGTTCACATGCTCACTTCTTTCCAAAGGTGTCTCACGTAGCATAGCTATTTGCACTCTGCATTTCTTAATATAGTTAGCTACTTTCTTTTTTGTATATAACTGTGAGATTGTTCACATTCAAATATAATATGGAAAGTGTTGCCATTATTATAAGAAAATATTCCTACCTGTTATGCATAACAGCTTTTTAGAAGACGACGTTTCAGCTTTTGCGTTACATGTATAGAGCATCTTTTATATCTTTTTTGTTGTCATATCCATTTGAACATAAGTCACATCTCACAGGACTTTTAGTTTTAATGAAAACCTTCAAAAAAAAAAAAACCCTCACCCCCAGAACCATTAACTTAATACAAACACTTAAAACTAAGTACGCCTTCAAATAATGAAGTTTAGCCCTTCTAATAGGAACACTTGTCCTAGACTGACAGCTACACTCAAGGGCTTTAATTAACTGGCAACGAATGTTATATGTGCTACAGCCTGTGCCTCTACTTACATTAAGTGCTGTTTTTGTCTTGTCTTTACTCCTCTTCCAGACTTGAGTGCTTTCAGAAAACATGATCTTCTAGCCATTGGAAGAAAAAAATATTCTCTTTTTATTGCCCTTAGCTTGTCTTCATAGAAACAAGACAATGTGACACAGTTGTGTTCAGCCACAAGCTTCTCATGTTGCACTGTGAACATGTATTTGCCAAAAGAAGACTTTTCATTATATTCAATGTTCTTTAATTTACTTGATTCCACTATAGTATCTCTATTACACACAAAAATAACTGAAAAGCTTTACTATATAATGTACAGTATATGTTTGTCATATTTTATAAAAATACTGTTAAGAATAAAAACTGTTTTACTTGCAGCTACCTCTTTCCTTCATCATCCCCCCTCCTTAAAGTTCTTCCAAACATTAATGACATGAAGTAGGGCACAGCTTTGGAGTCCCCTACAAGTTTAACAAAGTAAAAAACAGTCCATTATTTCCAGGTTTTCTTGTTCTACCATATTTCACAAATATGATGTTTCACTGATGCTTTGTAATCCCACATGTATTCATTAATTTCCTTGTTGCTAATTTACTTCCTGTTGATCTCCAACTCCCAACTCCAGTGTCTGGTTTATTTCCAACGTACTCCTGGTTCTTCTGGTCAACTCCTGCGCTTTTTTTCTGCCTCTCAAGCATTTTCTTTTAGAACAGTGGAAAAGGTTTCATTGGCAGTGTCTCTGAATGTGCTTTATTATCAGAAGACTAAGAAGCAGAAACCCCCCCCTTCTGTTTGACAGCTCACTTTTTGTTGGACAAACTTGTGTAACTTCCTCCTTAGCACATTCTGCATCAAAAATTACTTTGAACCTTCAGGAAAAATAAAATATTCTGAAGATAGCTGGATACAGCAACCTGAATCTTACACTTGCTTCTCAACATTCCCTGATTGCTGGAATAAATTTACTCCTCTTCTGCCTGGTGTACAATGAGCAATCATTTTCCACAAATACTCTATCGCCAACTTTTAGTACTTTGCCCTTCTGCCAGTTTTGTCAGGAACAGCAAAGTACATTCTTGATCAGTACTGAAAGATTACTGGTATGACTTGCCAGGGAGATATGCATGTACAACAGCATCAAGCTGAAAAGCATTGCTGTGGCCATTATTTCTTCCACTTTGATCACAGCCCATCGTCAGATGCATATACAAAGAGTGTCAGGCTGTGTGTGAAAGCAAAGGGTAATTATGTCATCAATTCAAAATGTTCACTGATACAAGTTGGTCAGATAGGGCAGCTCATGTGTCAGACAGCATCAAGTAGGAAATGAAATACTATGGCCATTTTTTTTCTTTTAGCTTCATCAAAGTCAAATGTGAAAAGAGTAAACTGGTTATCCTTCAATGGAGGGGGTAAGTAGGCAGGCTGTATGCGAAAGTGCATGATACTGTTGTCAAAGTATTACAAGCATACAGTGGTCTATATTTTTAGGAACACTGTGAATGTGCCTGGGTGGGTGAAGGGATGTGGGTGTGAAATGAAATAACCACCACAGCTTTTATTTGTAGTCTATTTATGTGACTTCACAGTCAAAACAAACGTACCATATCAGAATGCGCATACTTTCCTAGGATAGTGTGTATGTAAATGGAGATGAATCTAACGTCTGTTGTACTTTAGAAACATGATGCTGTAGTGCTGAGCTGTGATGTACTGAGCTTGCTGGCCTTCTGCATTGCTAAGTGACTTATCTTTACGCTGCCTTTGTTTCACCTTGGTTTGGACCTGTTGAACTAACTGGATACTGTTATCTGCCCTTATTTTGACCGGTCAGCAGGTGAGTGACACTTTTTTTTTCTTTTTTTAAATGATCCCCCTGTTGCCTGCTGACAAGGGTCGTACTTGAGGGTCCATTATTCAGTCAGACATTGGGGTGATTTGAGATGTTTTTTCTTATTTTATGCCCTGCTCAACTGTGCACATAAAGGAAAAAATACCTATAGTAGGTCTGCACCAGAGGGAGACCCCTGGGCTATCCCCCCACTTCTGTGAGAGTATCACCAGCAAGCAATCCCACCCCTGACACAAGACAATTCATTTATCATGTCCTTCCTGGTCTCCACCAGGAGTGATCAAGCCTGTGAATGTGTCCCCCCCCAAGCATAAGTATACCCTCCCTACTTGAGAAAGTTAAGCTGGGCTCTGCCCATTCACTTTTCTCTCATCCACACCCAGGACATGGGGCACTAATCAAACACCAGTCTCCTTGGTCACAGTCAGGGCTATATCCCTTAATGACAAAAAGCAGAGGTAGCTGAGTGACATGGAGTTGACAGTTGCTGATTTTGAGTCAAGTGGTTATCTCTTCTGTTCCTGTTGGGAGGAGAAAAAGTTCCACCATTGTCTACCTGTATATGCTGCTATTTTTCCTGAGTTTTTCCAACTAATTTCCTGCCTTTTGTTCTCTTGCTGCCAACTAGAACTTTCCCCCAGACAGTTATTTGCTCAATATGCGAGGAGCTTAGTTGTGCAGGTTGGTGCTTTACAGTGCTGAGCTGTGTGTACTCAGCTTGTTTGAGGCTTACTGCATTAAATGGACTTTGTATACTGCCCTCACTTCACATGGTTTTTAACGTGCTGCACTAAGCCCAGCAGCATACAATGAGCTGTATTTTACTGCAGCATATAAAATAATTAATTTCATACTCTTGGCGTTGGACCTTTTGTCTACAACTACAGTTTGTGAGTTCCACAATGGGTTTCTGATGTCCTTCATGTTAAAAATGGATCTCACGATCTAGTTCATTAGCTTAACTGTAAACACGTGAGGGTTCCTGCTATTTAAACTTCATGGTAGTCACTACATGGGTTCATAGGTTATTCAGTGCCCTCTGGTGCCAGACTGCTCAGTTTGGGAACTCTGAAGTAGTGTAGCAACTCTTTCATGCTTAATGGCTATCACTTGCTTTTTATCATTTACTCATACTACTTTTGAGATGTAAATATTTTTTAGATTAGTAGTCTAACCTCTCATACACAACACATCAGTCAGCAGTTTAACACTACACTGCAAACACATACAACAGACCCACTTTTGCTGAGGTTGTTAAGGAAATCAATACCTAAGCCATCAATACCTTGTTTGACCACACACAACTAAAGTGAGTGACTTTGGCTCCACACTTATAATAACTCATGGGACTTCAGTCACATATAGTTAAGCACTAGTAACAAGTGGCTCTGTAGCTACGATCACTGATGCTTCATCCACCAGGCTGCGCAGGGAAGGGGTCAAAATCAGCTGTCTCCCTAGTGCCAGCATTCATAATGTAACCAAAGCCCTTAGGTCTTTTTACTTAAAGTATGACTATGCTCCCATTACTGAAATCTTAGTTCTTTGCACATAAGCAGTATATTGCCTTCTGTGAGAACTATGTCGCAATTTCAAACAAAAACAACAGTTATCACATTCCCCAGTATCATTCCAAGGGAACCAAATATGTGTCAGCATAGCAGGTGATAAATGACAGGCCAGCCTGCGTTAGCTGGGATGGCCTTCACCTCTCTGTCTCCTAAGGGCTTACTCATATTGGTTAAAACCTTTTCTGTTTCCATACGGCATTTTTCAGGCAGAGTTAATCTATTAGACATTCCATCACAGCGCATTCTAATCCTTCCTACATTATGGTGAGTTCTGCTCAGTTCCAGCAGCCTGAAAAACTGCCTGCCTTAGAGGCCTTTCTGACACTTAAGCACATTCATATTTATGTGCTGTTATAGAAACCTTATTTCAGTGCTCTGATAACACTCCCTCTATAACAGGGTAGAGTAGCCATCACTCCTTCAGAACACCTAGGACAGCAGACAGCATGTGAGTATCCGATTCTAACCGGCAGAAATATTGGTTAGTGTTAGATTACCTGAGGATTCTGAATTTTACCTCCCAGACATTTTGGTCATGTTATAAAATCAATTCCCGTATCACTGATAGCAACCCCCTTCAATGTCACAGAAGCACCACAGTAGGTACCGTGTCAATTTCAACTTGATATCTATTAGTCCCAATACCTTAATTCTAGGTGTCACTTGTCCTATGTTATGATTCAAGATGAACAGGTGGGGTAGTTTGTGTATATGCTTTATTATATAGAAACACATTAGGATGGATAGCAGCAACATAAAAATATAAATAAACTGATTGACAGACCATTACATACATGCATGCTTACATCTCAACAGCTCTCTACAAAACAGCAGTCTGGCTTGCACGTGCTCAGTATTTATACACATGTGCAAGCCCATGGAAAGCTTCTTAAAGGTATACATACATATATACTGATCTATATTCTCCCTCTTTAATGAATTGCCAGCAATAAAATGACAAAAAAAAGATATGCAATTATACAGACACTGAGAAATAAACACAACGTTCATGTCTAAGTTGCCATGTATCTGGAACATGGCCTGGAAATGCAACCTGATCTAGTGATATAGCAATTAGGACTGGGTTAAGCAACAGGGAGAGTCATTGGTGAACAATCTATTTTGGGAATCTTCTCAGGAAAAGGGATATTTACTGGAATGTCCTGTGAAACTGGAACACTGGAATAATTCACTCTGAGATCTAGAGTCTTTTTGACAGGCAACATGCTGCAATACAGGCTTGGACACAGTTACCAAATGTTTCAGATTACGCCGAATTGTACTCCTTGTGATTCCACAATGTACGATCTCAGTTCTGGACAGACACTTTTCACGACTCCAATCTGATCAAAACCTTTGGATGTCTGCATCCTCACTATCTTCCCTTCTCGTAATGGACTGAGCAGTTTGCTAGACTTAACATAATAGGACTTCTGGACAAACGCCTTTTCATGAGTTGTCCTCTCACTGCTTTGTTGTTCTTAGCACAGGGAACCAACAGATTGCTGCTAATTGGTAGTGTGGTTCTGGTTTGTCTCGACAAAAGCCTTTGGACAAGTGAACCAAGATGTTTATCAAGAGGAATATTTCTGAGATTCAGGAGATTCAGAAAAACATTGCTATTGTCTCATTTTTCCCTCTCTAATAACTGCATTGCACTTTGAACTGCAAATTCTACCAAACAATTTAACTGTGGGCACTCAGGGCAAAGTCCCACTCTTCAGCAAAACTCTTGAACTGCTGGCTTGTAATCTGTGTACCACTGTCAGAAATAACTTTGTGCGGACTACCATGGACTGCAAAATGCCACTTTGACTTAGTAATAACAGTACTGGAAGCTAGATTAGGAAGTAGGTCAATTTCAATCTCAGTAAGCATCTACTAACACCAAATAATGTTGACCATTCCATTCGAAAATATCTGTAGCTACTGTCAACCAAGGAAGTTCAGGAATCTGATTTAGATGAAGTGGTTCTTTCTGTTGATGTGGCTTAGTACAATTATATACATAACAAGATGAAAGTAATCTCTCAATATCCTTCGACACAGAAGGCCAAACTACTAGTCCTCTCGCCCTTCTTTTGGTAGAGTCAGTTCCTGGGTGACCACAATGCAAGATGGTAATATACTCTTGTTGCAAAGATTTTGGAACAATCACTTTTGCACCTTTCATGATGACACCACTGTCAAGCAAAATCTCATCTCTGTAAGGAAAACATGGTTGCACTTCTAATGGTAAACAAAATTGCTTTGACGGCCATCCTTGACTGATAAAGTGGTTGAGCTTCTGAAGAAGCTGTGTGACTTCTAAGCTCATCAAGATGTGTGGAAGAAAAAATTCTCACTTCCATGACTTCAAAATCAAGTTTGTCATTTTCATGCTGTTCAGTGGTATTTCTGGGCGATCTGGATAAAGTATCAGGAAGATAAAGAGGTTTGCCATTTGTGTAGACAAGTCTGAAATTATACTTTTGCAATTTCAACATCATGAGTTGCAATCTGGCAGGAGCTGCATGCATTGGCTTTCTCAAAATTGTGACTAGAGGTTGGTTTGTCAGTTGCAATTTGGATTGGGCGGCCATAAATATAATCATGGAACTTCAAACAAGCAAACACAATTGCCAAGAGCTCTTTCTCATGTCTGTACATACTGCAGCTCTGTTTGGGTTAGAGTTTTGGACGCATAGGCTACTGGTCTACACTCTTGAAGAATGACTGCACCAAGACCAAATTTCGAAGCATCACAAGAAAGAATAACTGGTTGGTGAACATCATAGTAGCTGAGAGTTGGTGGACTGGCAATTCTCTGTTTCAGGACATCAAATGCTCTTGGGTGGTGTTCTGACCAGGACCCGGATACATATTTGCATGTCAGCTCTCTAAGCGGTGCTGAAAGTTGGGATAAGTCTGGAATGAACTTGCCTAAATAGTTAACCATGCCAAGAAAACATTGTAGGGCTTGAACATTGTCTGGTGCTGGCATGTCAAGAACTGCTGTTTACTTGGAAGGATCTGGTCATAAGCCTGAACTGGTAAACAAATGACCAACATAAGTAACTTCTCGTAGCCTGAATTTGCATTATTGAGGATTCTGCTTAAGATTTACTTCACATGCTCTTTCCAGAACTTTCTTAAGGTTTCTGTCATGCTTGGCTACACCATTACCTACTACTAGAATATCATCTACTATAATAGCACATAGATAACCAGAAAAAAATGTGTTCCATGGCATGCTGGAAGACTTCACTGGCAGAATTTACCCCAACTGTTATTTTCAATAATTTGTACCTGCCAAAAGAAGTACTGAAAGTGGTTAGAAATGAGGATTTTTTTGTCAAGCAAAATTTGCCAAAATGAACTCTTTGCATATAAGACAGAAAAAACAGTGGCATTTGGCATAAGAGCAGCAACTTCTTCGACTGTACGCATTGGATGGTGAGGTCTTTTCAGTGTTTTGTTCAAATCTCGTGGATCAATACATATTCTGATATCATCTTAGCTTTTCTTATGAGCCTCCACCATGGAAGATATCCATTCAGCTGTTTTTTCAACTGGACAAATCATATTTTGCTACACCATTTTGTCTAGTTCAGCTTTGAATCCATTCTGCACAGCTACTGAAACTTTTACGGCTGGTCTGGCAACTGGGTTGACCTCTGGGTCTAACTTCATGGAATATACAACTGGGAGTTTGTCTTTGAAAAGATCAGCATAGGTAGAAAAAATAGTATGGGCAAAATTAGAACAGTGGTCTTTTAAGCTTACATGGTGGACTTCCTTATTAAATGAAAGCAGTCCCATTTTCAAACTGTCTCTGAGGCCTAATAATGACTGTACGTGCCTTTTGACTATGTAAAATTGCAAGTCATAGCTGATCCCAGCAGTGTAACATGAAAGCACTACTGAATCTTCAGTTTGAATTTCTTCACCATCATAAGCAACAAGCTTCACACACTTTGCCAAATCAAGATTCACACCAGCATATACTCTAGCAAATGTTTCTGCTGACACTTTGAACCTGTGTCAACTTTGAGCTCTACGGGTCTTTCATTTATCCAAACAGTACCAAATACTACATTCTTTGCCCATAAATCTATTGCATTGACTGTTTCATTAAGCACAGACACACCATCAATATAAAAAGTAGGGTCACAGCTTTCTAAGTGATCAACTTGTCTCCTTGAATGTTCTCTTTTAAAAAAAGAATGACCCTCTTTTGATTTACAAAATCTTTGGAAATTATTCCACTTTTTACATCTGTGGCATTGCTAACCAAAAGCTAAGCATTTTTTTTTCTTTTAAACACGATTGCCACCACAATTATGACTATGAGGCTAGGTGAGGGTGCATGCTTTGAGTTTGCTGACTGCGCATGCTCTGGAATTTGCTAGAAAGCTACAGGGTAGGACTCACAGTTGCTGCCATCTGCTTGGGTCTGTTTCTTTTAACCAGGTGCTACATACTATCAACATGAGCACTAGAAGATACTGGAAACATGCATTTCTCATTTGCAAGCATATTTGTGTGCTTTTCTGTGAGCTGATTTATCTGACAAAACTCAATGGCCTTATTTAAAGTTAAATCACTGTCATGAAGCAAAATCTTTCTCACAGCATCATCTTTAATACCACACACAAGTCTGTATTTTATCAACTCATCCCTTAAATCACCAAATTTGCATGTTTTAGCTTTGTTTCTCAGGTCAGTTATATATGCTGCAAAAGTTTCCCCAGGCTTTTGATCCCTTGGGTAAAACAAGTGCCTTTCCATTGTAATATCTGTCTGGGGGTTGCACATTTCTCTCAATTTATGTTTTAAGCACTTAGGGTTTTCCCTTGTTTTAGCCGGTACAACTATATAACAGTGTTCCCCTTCTGCTGCAAATACAGCAGGCGCATACACAAATGAATGCTCTCTTTCAGTGGCTTCTGAACCAGCTAAATTAAGCAGAATAAATGCCTTTGTATGTGCATCTTTATCAGAAAATGCAGCTTGTATGAAAATATCGTACTCTTGCTCAACCAGTCTCCAATTCTCTGTAATATTATCATCAAATGGTCTACTTTCGCTTGTCAAAAGCTCGTTCTTTTGATAAACAAGAGTCCGACCCCATTTACGCAAAAGTGCACTTTCGCCAATATCGTTTCACCGAACCGGTAATATAAAAGAAAAGAAATATTGCAGGACAGAAGCATGCTACAGTGGGGATAAGGGAATATACCCCTTTCCCACTGTAGTGCAACCTCAGAGTTAGTATATATAAAGTAGAGGGTGTGTGGGGGGTGCAGGGATCTTGCCTTTGCAGTGTTTTATTTATTTTTTATTTTACCAGTTCGGTGAACCGGTATTCACGAAAGCATACTTTTGTTTAAGTGCACTTTCGCGTAACTGGGATCGTACTTTAGTTTTTCGAAGGAATGAGCTTCCGATAAACAAAAGCAGACCCCATCAAACACAAGTGGACCAGGTTTTCGAAATTCTTCAGCCATGCCAACAAAGTATGCTTAAACATACTGCAAATATGGCTCTTGTAATTATATACAAACATGCACACACACACCAGGCACTTGTAATAACATTCAAATGCACAATAAACTCTTCGAAATACTGCACTTTGCGAAATGTGCTTTGAAATAGCTGTATTTTGCAAAATAATTATACTGTAATACTGCACAAACTTGCGAACACTTCGGATACATGAACAGCTTTAATTAATGCGAAAATGTACCACATAGTGAAAAAATGTGGTTGTTTTCCTTATTTTATACATTTTATGTGATTTTGGACATTGTTTCAAACATTTTGTAACTATTTTAAATATTTTATCAATATGTCACAGTTTTGGACATTTTGTTTAACTAGAAATTTGTTTTGAGTACTTTGTTTTATATTCTTTGAGTAAGAACTCACTTAAGCAAGTTTTTGTACCTCAAATTTGTTTCTGACCTGTTTTGCGAGTTGTACGTGCAGTAGGGATGATCCATCCCTCTATATTCCTACAACATTAACTGACTGCCTCTTGGTAGATC
This sequence comes from Protopterus annectens, assembly GCF_019279795.1. Classification (NCBI taxonomy): domain Eukaryota; kingdom Metazoa; phylum Chordata; order Ceratodontiformes; family Protopteridae; genus Protopterus; species Protopterus annectens. Next base: position 618,319,778 of record NC_056737.1, read on the forward strand.
CCATTCTGACATCATGTCCCTCGTCCTATGTTATGATTCAAGACGAACAGGCAGGGTAGTTTGTTTATATGCTTTATTATATAGAAACACATCAAGATGGATAGCAGCAACATAAAACTATAAATGAACTGATTAACTGACAGACCATTACATATATGCATACTTACATCTCAACAGCTCTCTACAAAATGTCGGCCTGGCTCACACGCGCTCAGTATTTATACACATGTGCATGCCCATGGAAAGCTTTTTAAAGGTATACATACATACTGATCTACAGTAGGTAACATCAATTATTCATCTATCAACTGGGTGTCTTACATAACTAGCAATAAATACTCACATCATTTCCCAGGTGTCATTAGTACCATTTACAGAGATCAACTTGTCCAAGTTCCCACATTCTCACAATGTGGGAAAATGTGCATGACCTTGTCCTTACAAATACTGCCTTTGCTTGTTCACCTAATGACATTATTGATACTTGATCAGATTTGACCAACAGACTGTCACCTTTCCCCCTCAAAATTAGTCCCAAGTTATCTCCAAATTCAACTACATGTAGGGACTAGGGCAGAGGCAACCTTATATCCCTATTTGAAGGCATTGAGAATTTCAAAAGTGCTTTGTCCACTGCTGACCTGGTCCCTAAAGCCACTACATCTTCCCATTATTTTTACAACCATCTCAACAAAGTACAGATAAGCTAGTACATATTAGACACAAGTATGGTGGGAAATTCAAGGTTAAATCCCCTATGGTAGAACTCTCAGATAAACAAAATTTATATCAGGAGGAGAATATTATATGGTTTCCAAATTAAACAAAAAAACTGCCATCATTCAGAAAGCAGAGTATAAGCAGGTGTGCAGGGATCTTCAACTCATCAATAGGAAGAATTAGGTTAGGACAAATATAAACTGAAGGTAGTTACCATTTAAAGGACAATCATAATTTTTTTCAGCTACATTAAGACTATGAGAAGTAATGAACAATACTGCAGCAAACTCAAAGTGAATGGGGCCACCTAGTAACCTAGTATGATACCAAAGTCATTGCAAATATCCTGCATGATGGCTTCAGTTCACCTTACCCAAAGCAGTTCCCTAGATGTGGAACAACCTTATCTTGCATGTTAAATAGTGTAACACCTTAGCCTCCTTCAAGGTTACATCTTAATGACTAGATGGGTTCACGCAAATTTAACCCTGGGTAAGTAGAATGGCCCTTATCAAGGTGGGAAGTATGTTCAAACCACCTGCTTGGTAATAATTTATGAACTTATGACAAAGTTGCAACCCATGCTTTGGCATTTAAGCAGCTAGTTACTACAACTACACAGCATCCTTATTGCAAATTCTGCAGTTCTCAACAAACTCATTTTCCTTCATTTTTCCTTTTTCTCACCAGGGCAAACATGCACTATACTTTACCTATATAAAACAAGAAGTAAAACCATGTAGTTGTTCCTGAGAATGAAGTTTTCCACGAACTGAAATGCTCATACACAAAAAAGAAAGAAATATGAATTGTGATGTGGGACTCTAAAATTCAGCATGCAGCTATTCATTTACATCTGCATCTGCATCTAAAAATACAACCTAAATGTAGTTTATAGTTGAATCTCCAGATTTTGAATCCAAAAGAAAATTTTACCCCAAAATATCAAACCGTATTAGGGCCACAGTCATGTACTTGTAGAGCTCCAGCAATATGCCCTCACTGACATTAGAACGTGTCAGACTGCCAAGCAAAAATGCTTTGATATCCACTTGGGGTCTATGCCACTTTATTAAATGACCAAATTGGCAAAACCCATATGGTCAAAAATTTTGTTTGTCAAACCTTTCTGATTGAGATTGTGGTACAGTAGGGATTGGAAAATTTGCCCTTTGCCCCACTATAGTGTGATCGGGGAGTTGTTATAAATAATTAGCAGGCGTTGTGGGGTTAGAGGGCGATTTGCACTCCTGCAAAAACATTGTTTGCAGGTGTTGTCTGGATTTATGTTGTTTATCAACAAACTGAATTGTTGACCATATGGGTTTTGACAATTTGGCTGTTCAATAAACTGACATACATCTTTCCATTTGGGTGGGTATATGACTTCTAATTATGATTAAGTATACAAAACATGACCATCATACAGATTTACGGAGCTATCCTTTCTTTCATCAGAAATAATATTCATACATAGTTTTTATTTTTGAATTTTATTTGTGAAACAATTGGACAGGTATCCCTTTTCAGGGGTGACCCTAAATCACTGTCTAATCAGTTGATTAGTTCAAAGTTGCAGTTAGCAAGTGGAAACTGAAGGAATCAACCCCAGGACTACAGGATGAAGCTCATTAATGGCTTGTAGACTCAACCCTCTGAGCTAAACTGCCAGACTATCTTGCCAGACAAAGAAATATTTTTCTCAGTGGGAAAGCAACATGATCAAAAGACCCTGAGCTGATGGAAGTAATGTAATATAGTAAAATCTGGCAATGTGTTACAGTTGTAACCTAGAGTAGAACGTCAACTTTAGGTGCAATGTCAAGTTGAGGGCACTATGTTCATTACGTGAAAGTTTTCTTAACAAACTCTTAATAAGGGACTGAGATATGGCCTTTTATAACAAATTACCAAATTAAAGTTTCACTGGTAGTTCACAATCATAGTCTGGCAAGTTGCATTACACTATGTTTCCAATACTCCACTGTGTGTATGTAGCTCAAATAAAAACAGGAATCAGATTAGCGCTTTCATTCCTTTAATATCAGAACAATTCTGATAGTAAAGGAATGAAAGTGCTAATCTGACTCCTGTTTTTATTTGAGCTATGTACACACAGTGGTGAATTTGTTTAAGTAGTTTCAGTTCATATGCTATGTTTCCAATACTGTTGGTAACGTGATTTCATCTCAAAGTAGGGGAATGCAACACATGTCCAGAATATATCTTTAATAAGTCATCACTACAGAATGTGTAAGAATCATTTCTCCAAAAAGGCAATCTGTTTTGTTGGTATAAGTAAGCTATGACCAAAACGTCCAGCAATGACAAGGACAATGTACTGTTGCCAAATTCAGAGAAAAAGACACTATTGAAATCCCTAAGGCTGGAATAGCAGTCACAAGCATTCACCCAAGATGCAAAATGCTTTTAAATTCTTCAAAGCTTTGTAAAAATCTCTCAGAATGGGGACTAGATGTTGTCTTTTAGACACAGGCATGCACAATCATTTCATTATCAAACTTTGGCATGTTGTATTACACTCTATTTCCATTAGTGATGGATATATAATTTTGTTCAGAGATGAGAAAGCAGCATATGGCTGAAAAAGTTGTGATTTAGTAAAGAGCATTAAAAAATGACACGCCTCATCAAAGGTCACCTCAGACATGGCATGGAAAAAACTCCCTCTGGTGACAGGGGCAACATAATACTGTCAATCTGCCCCAAAAACAAAAAGAGCAGAATGATAGTCTTCTGTGCACTGTATGCCTGAGTGCTCAAGGATAATTTCTTGCAAGTTTTACTGTCAGTTCTCAAATGGGAATTGAGATACTGCCTCTCAGACCAAGGACTGCACAGTAACTTCACTGATATAGTCTAGCATACTGCATTTTACTCATTTTCTACTGGGGGTGGGTATATGACTTCTACTCAAGGTATAAAATGCAGAACATGCCCAAAACACATCTCTACTGAGACATGCCACAGGTCTAGAAGTGATTCTTCAGACTGCCAACAGGTATGCATGTCATGTGTGAGTGAGCATTTGTGTCCTGTAACAGACTGACATTCTCTAGGGGATTTGTTTCTTTTTTTGCCTTGTACTGAGTCCTACAATAAGGTCCATCTTTCCATAATTCTGAAATAGACAACGCAGGTAATCAGAAAAAGAAAAGAATGAACTGTCATTACATCAGAAATAAAAAATGTATCCATTTCTATAAAAAGCCACTTATTTTGCCAATACTCTGCTTCTATTAATGATGGTGACATAACTTCTGCTCCTAGTGCTGAAGAGGGCGATGTGATAGGGTCATATTCAACAATGAGATGCACCAATGTCACTAAGGGAAGAGCAACAGTCTCTAGTTCACTCTGTATCTGAGCGTGCAAAGACAATTTCTAAAACATTTTGTCAAGAGCTCTCAAAGTGGGATTAAGATGCAGCCTTTTAGACAAAGGCAAGCACAGTCACTTCATAGTGATAGTCTGACAAACTACATTACATACAGTTTCCATTACAGTCGGTATGTGATTTCTGTTCAGAGTGGAAAATCCAGTTTACACCTAGGAAAAAAAAACATTTTACCAGAGAAAGCAAATACATTTGCCACCAGAAACATGGCTTGGCCAAAACTCCTTGTTCAGAGGAGGCAAAGTGAAAAAAGTCTTATTTAGTAGTGAGCTACAAAAATGTTCCCTAGCATGGAATGGAAGCCTTTGGTTTATTGTTTATTTTCTATCTGAGCAGCATGTTGTAATTTGAAGTTTTAAAAACTCTGTGAGGAACCTGCCATATGGTCTTTCAATAATACAAAAAGAAGGGTTTCACAGAAATTTCACTGTGTCTAGCATGTTGCATTACACTAAGTTTTCACCACAGATGATTGGATGACATCTTCTCAGAGTGAGGAATAGAGACTGCATGCCTAAAATATAATTGGCCTTTGGTGAAGTCAATGTAAAGTACGACTGTAACAGAACTCATCATAACAGTACATGTTTGAGCAGGATCATTGTTGTAGTAAAATTCCTAACATATAGGAATTGACCTCAGGGAGAAATTCACCCGAGGCACCAAACTCTGAGCTCTGTAGACATGACATGGTACCAACTCTTTCTCAGCAAAAGAATGCATGTTTACATCTTGGATAAAAAGATAGTTGGCCAATGCCACTTTTCTTTTTCTTTTGTCAGAGAAAGTATCAATGTTATGCCCTTACACCGGCAAGAGCTTTTAAGCAATGCCAAAATATGGCTGCACAGTCCTACCTGTGGTTCTCAACAGTTATGTATTAGGATGGCCTGCAGGTATAGGCAGGGAGAAAGGAAGCCACCTACCTGTCTTTCTCAACCTCCTCTCTCTACTGAGGTTGTTACAGGACTAAGTCTGCTAATGGTGGAAAATAGGAGATTTCTATGCTAATGGCCCTAGGGCCCTTACAAGCCTAGCCAAGTACAACCGCTGTTTCCAAGAATAACAAAGTATTAAGCAGACCTAAGTCACCAACTACTGATCCTGTCCAAGAGGGACATAGGTGAAACTCCCAGGGTGTATTTGCGGTTTCCCATCCAATCATCCAAATGATGCTTAAATAGGGTCAGCGAGGGGCTCTGCTTCATCTGAACTGGAAGTTTGTTCCAGAGGCAAGGTAACTTCTGTGAGACATATCTGTCTCTCTAGCAAGTCCGGTTGATGTCACATACTACGTTGAGGTCCCTAGAGCGAGTGCATCTTATACCATTTGATTTACGAATGTGCAGCATTTCCATTAGAGCAGGATCTGAAATTCCTTTATATGCAAGGCAGAGGTACTTTCTGAGTAGTCTGTAAGACACAGAGTATAGTGACAGTGATTTTAGTCTGTCAATGTAATACATATACTGAAGATCCTGAATTTTCTTTGTAAGAAACCTTTGAGGTCTTTCCACTTGCTGCAGGTGCCTGGTAAGGTACATACCAAAGGTAGCGCTGTACTCTATTATTGACCTGAAGAGTGAGGAGTACAGGAAGTTAATAACCTCTTTTGTTCTGGATGCAATACCCTTACCTATGAGGTGGGCAATGTAGAAAGCCTTTCTTACCACTGTGGAGATATGGTGGTCAAAGGAAAGGCTGCTGTCAACCTGTGTGCCCAAATCTCTCTCCACTGATTGCGTGCTTAGGGTGTTGTTATTAATGTAGTAATCTGCAGGGATGTCACCCTTGATGAAGGGGATGAAAATGCATTTTTTTGCATTGAGTTTTAGCCCATGACTTTGGCACCAGCAGTTTGTCTGTGTAAGTCCCTCTTGTAGGATGCTGACATTGTTGAGGACTCAATGACTGTACCCAGTTTGCAATCATTAGCAAATTTTGTCAGCCATAGGCCTTTTGTTTTAGTCTGTACATCTGAGAAATAGATTCCAAACAACAGGCGCCCCAGCACAGATCCCTGTGTAACACCACCGGTTATGGGTCTGCTGGTAGAAGTAGAGTCACCTATTTTGACGATGTGCATTCTATCGGTGAGCCAGTTTGCAACCCACCCGATAATATATGGGTTGATCTCCAGCTGGGTGAGTTTATCAATGATGCCTGAGTGGGGAATACTGTCAAAGGCCTTGGCTAGGTCCTGGTAAGCCGTATGCATGGATTTGCCTTCATTCAGGGTTTTGGTGACTGTCTCAAAGAAGTCCACCAAGTTCAAAAAGCAGGAACCCCTTTTAACGAAGCCAAACTGTGTCAGGTCGAACATTTGGAGGTCTCCTGTATCTTTGTTGATAAGGTCCATGATTATTCTTTCTAGCCTTGCAGATTACACTGGTCAGGCTTATGGGTCTATAGTTCTCTCCTTTATGTAATGGGATGACAGCTGCTGTTTTCCATTCAGCAGGTACAAAACCAGTGCTTAGACTGTGATTAAATCGAGTACCCAGCAGTGCAGCTACTTCCTGTTTTAATCCATTTAGAATGTAGCCTGAGATATTATCAGGTCCCACAGAGGCTGTGTTTTTGGCTTTGGAGAGAGCGTTTACAACTTGCTCCATGGAGATACTAAGTGGAGGCCAGGTGGCAGGGATGCTTTGGCAAGATACATGGCAGGGACAGAGTGGAGAAGTTTTCACTTAACCAGTCAGCTAGCAGGTTGGCTATTTCTGTGGGTTCAGTATATGTGGCGCCATTAACAACCAGTTCTGTACAGATCTGGGATTTTCCTTTAAGGTTTCTGACATAGCTAAAGAAGGTCTTATGGTTATCCTTAGTAAAGGAGGCTAATTTGGATTCATAGTTAGCTTTAGAATGCCTTATGAGGTGTCTTATTTGCTTGCTTAAGCAGAGAAGGGAATGCTTCCAGTTCAGAGACTGTTCCTTCCTGCTCTTGTTCAGCAATTTCTTTCTCTTATTGTATAACATGTTAATGGCGGATGTCCACCAGGCAGGCTTATTTCTTTCTTGAGGATCTTGTTTTGATCCTATCAGGTATGGCTGAATCAATACATTTGTATATATGTTTATACAAGGCATTGGGGTAAATCCCAGTATAGGTGTCCATGCCATCAGGAAGCTATTAACGCTGTCACGTATTAGGTCACAATTGCTTTGGAGAAGTATTTTAGTCTAGTTGCTGCTAATGGGGGAGGTCAGATGTTACTGTTACTTCTAATGAGACTGATTTATGATCAGACCTCACTAGGGAGGGGCACACACATGGGGTGGTGCAATGATCACCCATGTTAGTGAGCACCAGATCCATAATGTTTGGGCCCCTTGTGGGGGTGTCAACCAACTGGTCCAGGGCACTGGTGTTGAAGTCCAAGAACCTTTGGGTAAGTACGTTAGTACATGTATAATCTACCCAATCTATGGATGGATAATTAAAGTCAACTAAAACCAGGGTGTTTGGTTGCATCTTGAGCGATTCAAGTAGATCCAAGTATGCAATGTGGGTATCCTGGTTCATGCAGGGGGTCCTATAACTGGCAATAACTTGGAGAGGGGTCTTATCTACAGTCAATCTGACCCGGATTAGTTCAAGGGAATCGTTTTGTTTAACCAGTCCAGGGGTCTATTTATCTTTGATAAATGCTAACACTCCACCTCCTTCAGTTCTCTCAAATTCAGTTTGTGATCTGAATGTGTGGAAGGCATTATAACCCGACATGGCCAGGGTGCTTTCTGTAGCATTAAACCAAGTCTCTGTGACTGCAGAGATGTCAGCATCTTCTAAGGTGAGGGCTGCTTCCAGTGAGTGCAGTTTTAGATTTAGACTCCTAGCATTTAGCAGCATAACCTTGAGGTTGCTTTTTGAAGATATTTTTACATGGGGAATTTTGTTGTTGTGACACTGCCTAAAAAAGGCACTGTGGGGAGGCAACAGCCTCAGCCAGTAACCAAACTCCAAGAGGTTACAGATGAAGACCATCTCTGGCAAAGCAGCATGATGTATCCACCATGTCATCCCAGGCTATCAGGTACTGGATCCCCTAAGAATGTCACCTGAAACTAAGCCAATTGATGAAGTCATTTTTTGTTTACACTGTGATATTATCTTAGGTGAAGGTGGCATGCTGCTCATGGCTAGGGACATACTTGCCTGAGACACACATTCAGAGAGCTCAGTCATGTCTCTCTTCATATAATCCAGTGAGGTACATCTCAAGTCATTCACACCAACATGAACTATGACAAAGCCATAACGGAACTTGTTGTGGAGAGACTTGAGTGCATGTGTGATCTGACAGATCCGGGCACCCAACAGACAGCTGACCATAACCATCTCATTGTCCATCTTGGTGACTGGGACATCTGTGTGTCTCACTATAGAGTCACCAATGACCAAAAAATTTGGTTTAGATGTGTTTTGCCTTTGGGGCTTGTTTGGTGAGACACTTGTGCTTGTGGTTTTGTGTGAATTGAGTGTTGTAGGTACTGTGTTAGGTGTAGAATGTTTGTGTTTCGTAAGTCTCTGGTGTTTAGTAAATTTCTGGTGAGTACCTCCATATATAATGGTTTATGCATTCAAAGCATGATTTGTGCAGAGGTGTAGTATGTGGGCTAACAACCTGTTCAGTGTCACTGTTCTGTGATTGAGAGAGCAAGGACTCCAAATTTTTAGTGTATATGTTTCACTCTCAAATTGAGCTTGAGTGGGTTAGGAGTAGTGGGTTGCAGTGTACATAAGGCAATTGCTACACTACCTCAGGATACCCATGTCAATCAGGCTGGGAGGAGAAATGGAGGAGAACTGACCATCCATAATACCAAGTGTAAATTTGCTTACTTTAATGAAAAAGGATGTGGTTTAATTGGGGGACTTAATGCTGGGTCTATACTATTGAGGCTCTCAAGGAGTACAAGATTATTAGTGATTTCAGTTAAAGGGGCAAATGCTGTAGAAAGTCCAGCTGAGGTGCAATTTAAGGGAGTCCTCAGTTGGAACACGGGCAGCTTCTGAGGGAAAATAAATCTGCTTTAGCTTTTGCATCTATAACCACCAATGGTTAACTCCACTGCACGGTGCTGCACGAAGGTGTGCTAAGTGCACAGAAGATTTACTTATTTATTTTACATTTGTTGACTGGGATTGTCCGACTGAGCTGAAGAGCCCTTTTTCAGCGGAGGCCCAGGGAGAAAAGCTCCAACATATTATACAATTTTCATTATAAATTAGCATTAAACAGCAATGTTACAGGATTATTACAAGGCATTAAGTAGCAATACAATGTTATACAGTGTTAATAATCAGGAGTACAGCATAACTATTTCAAGATGTATAAAAAGAAATACGTCATTAAGATGAGTACAGTTTTTGGGGTAAGTGGTTACAAAGATGCCTTGGATTGCTCAGATAAAGACAGTAGAGCAGTGGTGGTTGCCATACTCTGTGGAGCTGTGTTAATACAGGTGCAAACCTGCACAAACACGGGGCTTATGTACCAACTGTGAGAACCCTTTTTTTAAAATAAGTTATGCAATTTTCAAACAAGCTAGCTAATGGAAATGCTCAATTCTGAGCCTTATTCCAACAGTCTCCAACTCAGATGGGCCCTTGCTACACTATTCTGCCACAAGGATGCAAGGGGGCCTCTTAATGTAAGATGAGCTGGTTTTAGTGCTCAGATAATGCCAAACACTCTAGATTTAGCAAATCTGAATCTAGTCTATGCTATAAAATACACAAGTACCAGAAAATACAAAGTGCACAAAAAACAGTCTGAAACAACAAAACAATTAAAATGGCTAAAAACAGTTAAAAGTATGTGGCAATTCATTGATATACAGTTTAAAAGTTCAGTACAGTGAATAAAAATACTTGTTTTTCTGTAGATTTCAAAGGATGCCTTGGATTTCATATGGATTCACTCCAGAGATCAGAGAGAGTACATCAATCCTAGAGCAGCTCTTGTAAACTGAGCACAGACCCTTGCAAATGTGCTGCCTAAATACAAGCTAAGTTAAGCAATTTTCAAACAAGCTGGCCAATGGAAATGCTCAATACTGAGCCTTATTCCAAAAGTCTCCAACTCAGATGGGCCTTTGCTACACTCTTCTGCCACAAGGATGCAAGGGGGCCTCTTAATGTAAGATGAGCTGGTTTTAGTGCTCAGATAAAGCCACTCTAGATTCAGCAAATCTGAATCTAGTCTATGCTATAAAATACACAAGTACTAGAAAATACAAAGTGCATGAAAAACAGTCTGAAACAGCAAAACAATTAAAATGGCTAAAACAATTAAAAGTAGGTGGCAATTCATTAATATACAGTTTAAAAGTTCAGTACAGTGAATAAAAATACTTGTTTTTCTGTAGATTTCAAAGGATGCCTTGGATTTCATATGGATTCACTCCAGAGATCAGAGAGAGTACATCAATCCTAGAGCAGCTCTTGTAAACTGAGCACAGACCCTTGCAAACGTGCTGCCTAAATACAAGCTAAGTTAAGCAATTCTCAAACAAGCTGGCCAATGGAAATGTTCAATACTGAACCTTATTCCAACAATTTCCAACTCGGATGGGTCCTTTGCTACACTCTTCTGCCACAAGGGTGCAGGGGCCCTCTTAATGTAAGGTGGCTGGTTTTAGTGCTCAGATAATGCCAAGCAGTCTAGCTTCAGCAAATCTGAATCTAGTCTATGCTATACAATACACAAGTAGTAGAAAATACAAAGTGCAGGAAAACAGTCTCAAACAGCAAACAGCTGAGACAGTGAAACAGCAAAACAGTTAAATGACTAAAAATCAGTTAAAAGTAGACGGCGATTCAGTAATACACAGTTTAAAAGTGAAGTACAGTGAATAAAAATACTTATTTTTCTGTAGATTTCAAAGGATGCCTTGGGTTTTGTTTGGACTCACTCCAGAGATTAGAGAGACCACACCAATCCTAGTGCAGCTCATGTAAAGTGATACTACTAGAACATTAACTGTTATGGTGACTCACCCCACTGCCTATCTTCTTTGTATGGATAATCACGGAGTGGAATTCCAGACATATGGGAAGAATCTCACAGCTATATCAGAAATGGGGGTGTGGGTGGGCAAGAGATGGAAGATTTATCCAGTTACATCTCTGTAAAATGGGACTTGTAGGACTGCAATCTTGAGCCATGCTCTGCTCCTGGACTGAAGATCTACTTTATAAAGTTTTGAAAATGTGAGGATGGAAGGCTGCACAAACTCCTCAGAAATATTTTGAACCAAGATGTGCTGGAAGAATGAGTGGGCATAGAAGCTGCCCTGATACAGAGTACAGTAATATATTCCTTTATGGCCTCCCTATGGTTTTCTTAAAATAAGATACAGTTTTTGTTAGCTACTTGGAGGGGGTTTAATGCTGGATTACCTTGGTTCTCTGTACTGAAAGACACAAGCAGTTGCTTTGTTTGGCTGAAAGTCTTCATTCTGTTCAAAAGTATCTGAGCTACTTATGAATCTCCAAAAAGTAAAGGACTGCTTCTTTATTTTGCAAGTGCAGCAAGAATATCAGCAGATGAATGATGTGGTTAAGAGGAAACTCATACATGACCTTGGACATAAGTAAGGGTTGTCTGCTCCTATGAAAATCTGTAAATGGCTTTTTACATATCAAAGTCCTCAGTGCAGAGACTCTTCTGACAGAGAACAAGCAAAGACAGTCTTACAAAGACTTTTAGCATCATCAATATACTGCTGATTTGAAAGAGTACATGGTCAATTTCTCCAGTACAAAGCTGAAATCACAAGAAACTGGATCTGCTGTCATAAGTGAGTGAAGAGGCATAACTTTCCAAGAAAGTGATTCACCATTTAGTCATTCTCTGGAACAGTACACTCTGAAGACATACAGAAACAGCAGCCACGTCTGTCTTAATGAAAAATATTAAACATCTGCTAAAACAAATCTAATAATTAAGACATAACTAAAGGTAATTCCACTTTAAGGGGCACTTTTTTTGTTTTATGAGCCAAAGCGAACATCTTTTGTAAGGTTATATTGGCTACATCTTTAAAAATAGATGCTTGACAGGAATAACAGTAAGATCATCCAAGCTGCCATCTGGACCCCCTTTAGGTTGATGTGTACCAGGGATCTTCTATGCTGGGTAGATAGGTTTAGTTGCTGGGGTAGAAAGCAAGGCAGCTCCTTTGCCATCTGCAACACAAAGAAATCACTTGCCTCAGTCAAAATGGGGTTATTACAATCAGTCTTGTGTTCCTCTAGGCTTACCTTAAGTTTCAATATATCGGTTATATGCATGTGTTTGTTTGGGGAGGAATAAGTGCAAAAATAAAAAAAAATCCTCCTAGTGAAAGACAAATGCATCTGCCCACAAAGTATCACTGCTCAACTATTAGTAACAATGCTTGGGAAAATGCTGGTTTGCCACAAAGTACTCATTACTTATCCTCCTGCAATGTAAACACTTCCATTTTCATTGCCAATCATAATTACCTATGAGAGTCCTGCTCAGGCTGTTTACTAGTTTCACAAGTTCTAAGAGGAAGAAGACTTCCTTGAGTGTCATACCTGCCTTAACAACAAGTCACATGCCTACACTGCAAATATATGCAGGGATTATGAATGAGTACCACCCCACCCTGATTCTGCATGGACTATATTACTGTGATGCTGTCTGTGGTAGGCAAATAGAATAGTTGTATAAAATCTTACCATAACCATAGATGTCCCTCTCTTCTATAGATTGTAGTATTCATAACATAGGGGAGTCTGCTGCAGGCTGTTCCGAATGTCCAGCCAGTATATAAAAGTCTACAGCTACTGTTAGCTATGTGCAACGTCGCACATAGGTCCCCGTCCAATGTGGGCCATAAAGTGACATCCGGTATAAAGCAGATGTCTGCACGTACCATCCTTAGAACTGAATGCCCCAGGAAGAACACCAGCCTGAGATAAACACATATCCAGAAATCAAGCAAGCATCAGGGGGAAGGAAGGAAGGATAGAATACTGCAACATATAGAAGACAAGGACATCTATGGTTATGCTATGATTTTACACAACTATTCTATGTCCTTCTATTCATATGTTGCAGTATTCATAACATGAGGGAGAATACCAAAGCTCATGCAGAAGCAAGAGAGGGAAGAGGGGCAGTAGCACTCTCTATAAACCCCTGAAGAGTAGCCTGGCAAAACTAGATCTACATATACCATCCAACTTGTAATATTTTGTTAAAGTATGGACAGAAGACGAAGTAGCTGCTTCCAGGATAGATGGAAGTATCCAGACCCTTAAAAAAACACCTTAAGAAGACACAGCTCTAGTAGAATGAGCCTTAACCAGAGGGTTTTTCCATAAAGCACATAACAAAAAGAAATAGCCTTAGAGATCCAAGAAGAGGCTGTCTGCTTGGAAACAGGCTTGCCCAAAGCCCTGGGATGATAAGAAATAAAGAGGCTATCAGATTTACTGATAGACTTGGTTTTATCCAAATAAAATCAGAGTTGTCTATACACATCCAAGGTGTGTAAAATCCTCTCACTAGAAGATCGTGGAGACGAAAAGAAAGTAAGCAAATTAATAGACTGGTTAAGTCACAAACTCATTCACCGCCTTGGGCATAAAGGAGGGATTAGTATGTAGGGAAACCCTATCCTTGTGGAAAACAGTGAAGGAAGAGGAAGTCATATAAGGGCCTGAAGTTCTGAAACCCTTCTGGCTGAAGTGATAGCCAAAAGAAGCACTGCCTTACATGTGCAATGTTGGAGAGAAGAGGAAACTGCTGGTTCAAATGGAGACAATGTAAGTTTTTCTAAGACAAAATTTAGATCCCAAGGAGGAAGAACTGGTTTCCTTGGTGGTCTGATATGAAGGATGACGTTTAAGAAAAGTCTGACTTCCAATCTTGAAGCCAAAGGAGGGGTCAAAGACAGACAGGCAGAAATGGCTGACAGATGAGCTTTTACCGAACAGTATGATAATACAGTCTTCAATAATTCACAGAGATAAGATAAAATCACCGGAACATCCACAGACAATGGTTGTAGGCTTTGAGAAAGACACCAGATGGAAAACATCTTTCATTTGGAAATGTAAGATTTCCTAGTGTTGGGTTTTCTGGCCTCCTGCAGAACTTGCAGCACGTCCTCAGAAAAAAGGTATCTGAAAAGGATCAAACCCTATCACTCACAGTGTCAGATGAAGGTTTGACATTTGTGGGTGTATTAGGGATCCTTTGTCCTGTGTAAGTAGATCCACCCTGTGAGGTAACTTGTGATGATTGCCCTTGGCTAAATGCAGAAGAAAGGGAAACCAATGCTGTCTTGGCCAAAAGGGAGTCACCAGCAAGATTTTTGGTTGGTCCTGTTGTATCTTTAACAGAACTTTCTGTATAACGGGAAAGGAGGGCATGCGTAGAGAAACATCCTCTTCCAAGAGAGGGATAGGGCATCAACCTTCCACGCCAGAGGATACTCTGGCACAAAACTGTGAAAGTTGTCTGTTCATAGGGGAGTTTAAGAGGTCTACTTGAGGAGTACTCCACTGGTGGACAATGTCCAAAAACACATCCCTGTGCAACATCCATTCACGGATTGAGTCATGGACCTGCTCAATGTGTCTGCTACAACATTCTGACTGGAAGGAATGTAAACTGCCTGAAGGGTTTGTTGATGCTGAGTAGCCAACTCCCAAGCCTTCAGAGCCAACCTGCACAGGAGATATGACTTGGCCCCCCCTGCTTGTTGACATACCAAAGAACTGTGGTGTTGTCTGTGAACCACTTTAGGGGACCTGGAAGAAAAAGAAGTTGGAAGGTTTGCAGGGCAAAAATGAGAGCTCTCATCTCCTTTATGTTTGTGTGTTCCTTCATTTGGGAAGGAGAGCACACGTCTTGAACCTTCCAAGAGGCAAAGGTTGCCCCTATTCGATGTCCGAGGTATCTGTGAATAACTCCTGAGACGGAAGAGGAGGTTGGAGGGGAGGCCCCGGATTCAAGGTAACCTGCTGAATCCACCACTGTAATTCTTTTTTCAAGCAGGGATGGAGAGGAATAATGAAATCTAGTGGCTGAGCATGTTGCATCCAGTCTGATCTGAGATACCACTGGAGTTTCCTCATGTGAAGTCTGCCTACAGGTAACATGGGAAGAGTGGATGCCATGAAGCCTAGCAAGTGGAGGAACTCCCTGGCTGTCAGTGACTGAAGTGGAATAATGGTCTGAAAGAAAGCAAGCAGAGAGATGACTTTCTAAGGAGGCACGGAAGGCAACATCTTCTCTATCTGTATTCTGCATCCTAGGAAGACATGGTCTTGTGAAGGAGTGAGAACGGATTTTTGGAAGTTTATTGTGAATCCTAGTCTTTCCAGAAGAGACACTGTGAAATGAAGGTTCTCTTACAGAATGTCTGTAGAATGAGACTGGAGAAGGAGGTCATCCAGGTATGGAAAAATTTGAATACCCCTGAGTCTGCAAAAGGCAATAACAGAATCTAAGCATTTTTGTGAAGACCCTTTATATCGCAGACAAGCCAAAAAGCAAAGCAGAAAATTGAAAATGTGAGGAAGCAACAGCAAAGCACAAAAATGTCCTGTAAAGAAGATGAATAGGAACGTGAAGATAGGCATCCTTTATGTCCAGGGACACCATGAAGGCCTGTGGAAGAATGAAAGGAAGCAGAGCGTTTAAGGAAAGCATGTGAAAGGTAGGGACCTTTAGAAATGTGTTTAGATGTGACAGATACAGAATGGGTCTCCAAGGACCATCTTTTCTGGGGAATAGGAAGATTCTTGAATAGAATCCTTCCCGTTTCGGAAGTTGGTACTTCTTGATGGTTCCCTGAGAAATCAAGGTGTGAATCACCTGAGGAAAAATTCCAACTGGTATTTTGGAGGTTGAGGAATACCCATGAAGGAAGGAATAGTCTTCCATACCATGAAGTATCCTCCCAGGAGTCTTGGGTGATCTATTTCCAAGCAGGTAAAGACACAGAAAGACATAAGGATAGTGGCGTCTGGCTGCAGAGAGGTTGCAGTCACACACTACCTGGTTTGCTCAGAAAAGGCTGCTTCTGAACAGGGGGATTAGTAGAAGTCTTGGAAGTGTAAGGTTTTCTGGCACTTCTTTTACTCTTAGGTGTAGAAGGTCTGGATAGCTTCCTTACAAAGGGAATTTTAGAAGGATAGTTCCTTTGAAATTTTGGAACTGGTGACACAAAAATATGTTTAAGGTCCTGGAGCTCCTTGCCCTTTCTTGCAAGGAATTAAAAAGTTCTGCCACTGCAGATCTAAACAAGGCCTTGGAATCTAACGGAGCATCCAGTATTTTAGTTTTAGTACTGTCTGGTAGTGGCTGGAGTCTCAGCCAAGAGTACCTCCTCAAGACAGAGTCAGATGCAACAGCTCTGGCAGATGCTTCCACTGCAACATAGCTGCATTTAATGGAATGATGTGTCACTTGAGCAGAGGGATCCAAAAATGGAAGAAAGCAGAGACATGGTGTCTAAGTCTGTAAGCTCCAAATTGAACTTAGTGGCTTGAGAAAGAAGGGCTAAGGTATATTTGGTCATATACATCTGGTAGTTTATGGCCCTGAAGGCAAGTGTGGCTGAAGTGTACACTTTTTTCCCCAACCTTTCCATAACTCTGGCCTCCTTTTTGAGGGGAGAAGGGAAGTTGAAAGCAAAAGCTTTGAGGGCTTATCTGCAGCCACCAAGACTGTAGCTGGATCTGCAGAAGGGCACTTAAACAAAAACTTGCAGTCTTCTGGAACTTTGTAAAATCTATCTGGCATTTTAGGGGCAGGAGGCTGAGAGTCTGGACACTTAGAAGCAGAGAAGAAAGCTTCCAAGAAAGTTGGTAACACTGCAGGTACCGCAGATGGGGAAGGGGAATCCATTTGTCACAGGTCATAACAACTTTTTTGTACCTCAGAAACCTGAGAGCAATTCCACTTGAAAAATTCTCTCATTCTCACAATGGTCTCACCAAAGGTAATATCCTCCCTGGGTGACTCTGTACCATTTGATTACTCCTCTGTTGAAAGCATACCCCCAATGGAGAGTACATCTGGACAGAATATGCAACAGACGCATCCCCAGAGGAGTCATCTTCATCTGAGGAATCCTCAATCCTAATTCTTTTTTGAGGAGAAACTAAAGCAAGGGAAGGAGAAGGGAGAGAGACCCCTGTAGATTGTCTAGGGGCAATCTGAGAAGGAGAAGAATGCTTTGTTTTCTACTTTTTCTTTAGTGGAACATCCATATGGTGGAAAAAGAAGGGACCTGACGTATGTCTGCATTTGATAATCATGCTAGGGACATCTTCATGCACAAGGATTTGTGGAATTCCGAGAGGACCTTCAGAGACTATGACCTTGGGATCCCCCCCGATACGTCCACTGCAGACCTCTTCATTTCTCCAGAGGACATACTGGCAGGATTCTTTGCGACCTCCACAACTGTACCCATGGAAGAATCACTGCCTTCCTCCAAACAGGTCTCCAGGTTAACCTCGGCCTCAAGAGAGATGTCTGCAACTGGAGCAGCAGCAGAGACCTCATGCCTAGAATTCTTGGCCATTTTAAGAAAAGGCTACCCTGAAAAGCCCAATCTGCCTTCCGTGGCATCACGAGCTAAATGCTTAAAGCGTTGGTTCTCTAAATATAAATTGAGAGAAGCAATATGGCTGTGAAGGGTCTTTGGAGCAAAGGCTTTGCAAATAGCACAGGAGGTATGGTTGTGGTTAGGGCCTACACAAAAATAAGCACAGATCATGGGTATCCTTATGTGGAATTTGCCTTCTGCACTGACACTTGCACTTCTTAAATGACATGTAACCTCAACAAAACAACAGTAGCACAAAAAATTTAAGAAAAAATGCAGCAGGCCCCTCATCTGACTTGGAATCCACAACTTCTCTGTCGAGCAAATGACCAGAGATGGCATTCAGACTGGTGGCAAAAAAGTTCTGAGGATGGTATGTGCTGACATCTAATTTATATCTGACATTGGATGTGGACCTATGTGCAACATCGCATGGATTTAACAGTAACTTTAGACTTTTGGACAGCCTGCGGCAGACTCCCCCATGTTATGAATACTGCAACATATGAATAGAAGGACATATTTCTGTTTTCCACAAGGTTTTGAAAGCCCCCCCCCCAAAGGCCAGAATGACCACCTATATTTCTTTTAAGCTGATTTGAAGTTTAATCTAAGACAGACTTTTAATTGTTCTGGACCATTCAAAGTCCCAAGTGGGCTCTCCTACGGAATATCCGAGGCATCAGTCATTAAGGCCTGAATATGTTACAGCAGTGAAAATGACAGACCACCTTGCATCCAGACCTCATTAATCCACCAGTCAGACCTAGTTCACCCATCAGGCAAACTCTCTCTACATATGCAGTAGCATCAGTAAGGTCCTACTGATTTGCTGCACATACTGGTCCCATTCAGCCATCAGGTACCAATAGATTTGCGTCATAATTTCTTGCTAAAGGCCTCAAAAGACTAACTAAGATCATAAAGTACAGGGCCAAGAGGAATACCCACAATGACAAGAAGAATCTTTAGGCTTACAGGATGAAGAAACTCTCCAGAGAGGTGACTTTCTCCAGAAGTAGATATACCCTGTGCAATCTAAGGTATTCAGAGCAGCCCCAAGGAAGACCTTGGATGTATGCTAGGTGAGACTTGATATGTTCAGGATAAGGAAGAACTCCAGGTTCTGGAGGCAATCCATTTGATTCTTCTGATCTCCCCTTTGCTGGACTTGACAGAGGCAATCATCCAGATAAGAACAGTTGTGTACTCCTTTCATCCAGAGGTAAGCTTATCACTGGGATCAAGCATTTGGTATATACTCTGGGTGCAATAAAGAACCCACAGGCAAAGAGGTAAGCTGACAATATGGTCCCCCACCTTGAAAGACCTGGTTAATACTTGCAACCAGGTTTTCCTGCTCTGTAGGTTCTCCAGGCCCAAAAGCTTCCAGATAATACTTATTTTTGAATTCTCAGCAAAAGAGCAGTGTATCGCCCAGCATAAGGGTCAAAATAAAGTTGGTTTACTTGAAAAGTATCCTGAGGCTTGTTATCACAGACCTAGATGGTCAGCTTCAAGGATACACAGTAAACAGGAGATAAAGACAAACAAGTTGGAGAAAAAAAATGAGAAAGAAAAGGTCTGAATGAATTTTAACATCACAGTCATCTCAAATCAAAAGTCTTCATGAGGGGGTGGCAGGTATATTTCAAAGGTGGGAAAGACTCAAATGGTCATGGGGGCAAGCTGTTCCAAGATAAAGGATAATTGGTTGGGATATTACTTAGTTAGAAAACAGCAAGAATTTTTTTGGAGTGTGTGGACACCTGACAGTTTACTATCTCAATGACTTTACCTGCTGCAAAACTCATCTTTACATCTAGCAGCCAATTTTGGATGTCCAAAACGAAAACTGCAGTCTGACAAAGCACAAGTTCATTCTTTACCTTTTAGGTAATGGGCACAGGCAAACATATGGACCACATACTATGGAAACAAAGCAACAGAATGTGAAAATAAGCAGGATGGGTTTCTGAAAGTTGCACTCATGGCAAACATGTAGTTCTCTTAAAAGGATTCATAGCATCTAACTGACATTAAGATGATCAAAATACTTCATATAATAATAATTATCATTATCTTCATCATCATCACTACTACATTTATTAACTGAGTAAGCCCACTGGAGCATTACCGCTTTTAAAGGGAGACATTTATTTATTTTTTATTTTATTTTACATTTGTTAACCGGGGTTGTCCGACTGAGCCGAAAAGGCCCCTTTTCAGCAGAGGCCCGGGGAGAAAATCTCCACAAAGAAAAATTACAGACACATTTAGTTATTTAGACATGATCAGTATACACACAAATTACAAGAGACATGTTTTTACAGTGGTATGCGGCACATAAACAGTTACAGTGGAGAGAAACAAACAAAAAATATTAATTTTAAAAATAAAGGTAATTAATAGATTTGTGGTGTACAGCTGAAATTTGGAACATAGGTAGAATACATACATAGTACACAGGTACAGTACATACATTGTAGATTAGCCAGTGTTTGTGAGTAAGACTGAAAACTATTATCAAGTGCTGTAGATTTAGTATGTATATGTTATCCATTTTCACTAGCCTGGGGAGCAATCATGGCACTGCCAACTTTGCTTGAGATGTTGCCTGATGAGGTCTTTAAAGGAAGCTTTGGATGATGTGTTTTGAATGCTAGTAGGGACAGAGTTCCATTTTTTAGCCACTGAACTACTATATAGTGCATCTCCAAAGCTATTGTAGCTGTTGGTGACTTCTAGTAGTAGTTTGTTTGATGATCTAAGAAGCCATTTGGCTGAGTGATGTTGTACTAGGTTTTTGAGGGCAGGACACTTATTGGGGAGGTAATAGATAGAATGACAGAGGCATAGCTGATTGTAGGTTAGGAGGTTGGGCAGTTCAAGCCAGTGGAGATGTCTCAAAGCAGTACAGTGATGAGTTCTATATGAGCAATGTGCAGCAAAGTGGGCAATTCTGTTATATCAAGCTTCCATTTTGCTTAGTTCAGTTTTGTTGAGATTAGTCAGAATTAGCCAGACATGGGAGCAACATCTGGATAAGTTAACTTGTTCAGTCACACAGTAAGCAAATATGGGCTGTGGAAATCAAACCCTGGATTACTGAAGGGTTTAGACCAAATTCCAAATTGCTAGGAAAATAAAGTTAACAATGGGAGAAATCAATTTTCACAAACATGTAAAAGGTGAAAAAATGCAAACTGCACTGTACCCTCCAAACCCCCTACATTTCTATATATATGGACTCTGACAGCACACATATAGTCAAAGTTTCATATTATGTTGTTTATTGGACAGATCATTTGTAGCTTATCATCAATATCATATTCTGTCAGTACCCTACAATACTAAGTAACTACTACCTAATTTCTTCCCCTATCAATAAGGATCTGAGGGGCCAGATCAAGGATAATTTTTAGAGATCTATCCATTTTTCCAGGTTACATTTCAAGAGGGTTAGGGAGCTACTTTGCTTTATATTCAAGAGAAGTCTATTCCATAAAAGAGAGCTCTTGCCAGCAGATCCAGTTTATGCTACAGTGGAACTTTAGTTCTTTCAAGTTGCATTTAAAGATGTTGTTTGTTATGCAAATATGAAGGAGACCACTTAGAACAGGATTTTTAGAAGTACTGTAGGCAAGGAAACAGTCTCACCTTCAAAATTTGAAAGAAATGAAGAAAAATGGAAAGTGCTTTAGGTGGTCTACATAATAAAGGGAAGACAGGCCCTTGATTTTCTTTGTGAGAACATTCTGTGGTCTTTTCAGCCGAGTTATATGCTTTGACAATTACCTACCAAAATGGGCACTGACCTCTATTATGGGTCTTACAAGGATGATTAGACAGGGATAATACCTTTCCTTCACCAAGAAGACAAATCCTTGGTAATCAGTCTGGCTAGACAGAAGGATTTCCTAATAGCAGATACATGGTGGTGAAAGAACAGTTAATTGTCAACAAAAGTGTGAAAGTCCCTAATAACTTAACTTTGTCAGTTTTCAAAGGGATGTCATCTATGTGGTAGGTGCATGGGTACCCATGCTTGCCAAAGGACACCACACTGCATTTTTTTAAATGAACATGTTTATTCTGAACAGCATTTTCAGTTTTAATAACTATACAATCCCCATGCATGGTACACTTGTTATTTCAGCACTGATAACTGATGCAACCATTTTACATTTACAGGATTATACAATACAAATAAACTAGCCTCACAACAATGAGTGCTAGCATTTAACTTTCAATAACCTGCCACTGTTGAGCATGTAATTCCAAATATTACAATCAACCACTGTATCCAGTCTTCATCTCACATTTGATTGAACATTGATCCTTAAACAAGAACAATTAATCACATAAGTTAACTATTTACAACTTGATATGAGATTAGGCATTAACATGTGTTGTCTTTTTAACAATTTTTTATTTACTCCAACATTACATAAATTGATCAATTCCTACCTTCCCCTTAAAATTCAATTTCCTACAGAAAATTTTAATGCATGCAGTGTTCCTATATATTCCTTTCACATCCATGTCATTTGCTCCTTCTCTTCAAAAAGATTCCAGCTCTAATTCTTTTCTCTCCTTTACAACAGTCAATATTCAAAAACAGTTGCTTTAGGTTTTGATTTTTACTGCTTTTTGGCAGTCAAGAGCATTGAACTTAGTAAGGCCTTGCTATATCTATGCAATTCAAATCTTATATCCCACCTCAAAAGAATAATTTCCTTAGTTACAACCATTTGCTCCCCTAACATTTCTGATAAAGTACTTGCATTTTACGTGCATGGTTTCATGCCAATGTCTTTTTTATATTCCTTTCTTAGATCTGCCCAAATGTGCATGTGTGATCCTGTCTCTACCACATCTGATCTATGGGTTGATACATATAAGGCTGACCTGCATAAAGAACCAGTGAGATAAAAGGCAACTTAATTGATTGTATCTTATTATGAATGTACATAAATGTATTATTTATTTAAAATCTGCTTACCGGGGAAAGTCCATCTGGGCATATAACCCCTTTTCAGCAAAAGCTCAGAGAGAAAAGCTCCATAATGAAGTATTAGTTACAAATTTGAATATGTGCATCACATGCAGGTTAGCATTAGGACACATGCATAAAATACATGTATGTAAATACACAGGTTGCTGAAGTACGTCATAACTAATAGTTCCAGATTTTAATATTTTCATCACTTGCAGGTCATCTGTAAATCATATATAAAGGACATATATAAAAGTGCAAAGGTTACAGAAGCATGAGTGCAGTTTGCATGGATCAATTTACATAGCAGTTAGGGAGCTACTAAGAATGTGAGTGTGGGACTACAGTTCACATTAGTCATATGAGCATAAATTACGGTGAGGATATGGAGAAATAGTTAATTAGAGAGAAACATAATTAAGAAGGAAGCTTAGGATTTCAGGGATACTTGTTGATAACCAGGGGACACACAATTAAAAATCCAGTTGTTAGGTATCCCAAAATATACTTTTTCTGTATTTTTGGTGGTTTTCTATCTGCTTAAGGGTGGTTGGAAGAGTATTCCATAGTTTTGCTACTCTGCTGGAGTAGAGTGCTAGAGTGAATCTCAAGCTAGGTTTTGTGCTTTGGTGATACTTAGCCATAGCCAGCCTTAGGCATAGGCCAACTAGGCGGTTGCCTCGGGCGCTGCTCTAGTAGGGGCACTTTTTCAGTATTTATTTGGTGTAAGTTGACCAAGATGGGGGCACTGGGTAGTGTAGTGGGGGGCACCATGGAGCCCTTTTGCCTAGGGCACCAGTTGACCTAAGGCCACTCCTGTACTTAGCAATAACTTATCTTTGGAGTGGGTCGTTCTATTTGGGTGGTACTGTTACAGTATGTCAGTTACAGCAGGGTATTTGTTAGTCTTATATATTACATTGTAGGCCAGTGAAAGATGACTAAAGTAAAGATTGTTAGGCAGTTCTAGCCACGGAACTTCTTTGAGTGCAATAGAGTGGACTCTCTTTACAAAAAGCTGTGTAAAGCTTCTTCTGCTACTCACTAACCAGACTCAAACCCTGATTTACTTTTTGGGGATGAGTACAGCTATTTATAAATTGCTGATCTGTTTATTTCTAAAGCTGTCCTTCTATCCTTGTGTTTCTAAAAATCCAAGTTTATCTGCATTCTTTAATTTTGTATATTGATTTCTACAGCAACCAGTGCATATTTTAAATGCATTTTCCTTCAACTTTCATCACATATTTTAAAAAAGTAGCTATTTTCAAAAAGTCAGGCTTGATTCTCTAGACAAAGTGACTCCCCGTTTTTGCAATCAAGCAAAGCTTGTCAAGGTAAGCAAGCTGCATTCCAATAGCCCTGGAGACAGGGCAGTCGCCAACAAAAGAATCTCACACCATGAAGTCTGACGACAAATGTGGCCTAATGGAATGAAGTAGTTATTTCCACACTAGTACATACTGATTTCAGGGATTTTGAATGTCTTCCAGTATGCATCTTTTACATTTTCATTATACCAAACATCCTTACCATTTACAGACTTCACTTTACTTAATCATCTTCCCTTGGTTAGTGTTTTTAGTTCATTATTTTTGTAAATATATCTAGCCTGCTTTCAGTGTACATACTTGTCTTAACTATGTATGTATTCCTAAATTTAATGTATGCATAAGCAGAACGTTATACAAAGTTGCCCATTGGTTTCCATCACATAATATAAAATGTTCTTTTTTCAATCACCATTC
This sequence comes from Protopterus annectens, assembly GCF_019279795.1. Lineage (NCBI taxonomy): Eukaryota > Metazoa > Chordata > Ceratodontiformes > Protopteridae > Protopterus > Protopterus annectens. The sequence goes on from NC_056737.1 coordinate 618,344,274, forward strand.
ATTTAGTTCTTTTTCCCCTTTCTTCACCTACTGCCATAGCACCTTTATTAAAAGCAACACAACACGATTTACAGTTTGAGAACGGGACTTTTATAGGTGTGTACTAGGCTAATGGCCCTGGAGCCTATACAAGCCTAGCCCATAGGATTATCCACCCTGGCATCTTGCCACCCAACCTTAGTTCCTAGTGCCTCTGTCGAGTAAACCCACTGGAGTGATCCCGGGGTGAATTTTCTATTTCTAATCCCTCATCAAGATTTCTCTTGAAGAGGGCCAGTGAGGTGCTCTGCTTGACATGTATGTGAAGTCTATTCCATAGCATGGGCCATCTCTGGGTTATGAACCTGTCCCTCCAGCATGTTCTGCTGATTGTGGTAATAAGGTTGAGGTCTCTGGAGCGTGTGGTGCGGAGGGATTGGGATTTCTTTAGATATAGCATTTCTAACAGAGCTGGGTTAGACATGGCTTTGTTAGTCAAGCAGAGATCACTTCTAAGTAGGTGACATGAGACAGAGGGGTCTATATTAAAAGACCGAAGAGGTGTTTCAGCGAACACTTCTTGGTCGACACGTAATGAGCGAATGCACTAAAGTGCGAATGCTCAAAACAGCGACTTCTTTCCCCTGGGAAAGAAATCGCTTGGACATCCCCATGTGTTTGCCACTTTCTTCACTGTAGTGCGATCCTGGAGTTGGTATATTTAGTTAGGGGGGTGTAGGGGCCACAGCCCGCCACATTGAAGGGTATGGGGGGGACAAAGCCCCCCACGTTGTTAAGTTTTAAAGTGTGTGTGTGTTTGTACTAAAGAAACCACTGTTTTGAGCGTTCGTGCTTTAGTGCGTTCGCTCATTACTTGTTGACCAAGAAGTGTTCGCTCTAACACCTCTTCAGTCTTTTAATATAGACCTGAGACAGAGAATAGTTGAGTTTTTTGAGTCTGTCCATATTGGACAAGTGTTTAAGGCCTAGGATCTTCTTTGTAAGGTACATTTGTGGCCTCTCCAGTTGTTGCAGGTGTCTAGTGAGGTACATGCCAAATGGGGCATTGTACTAGATGATTGGCCTAATGAGGGAAGAGTAGAGGAAGACAATGACCTCCTTCTTCCTGGATGCAAAACCCTTAGTAATTAGATGTGCCGCAATTAAAGACTTTTTGACCACAGTGGCAATGTGGTGGTCAAGAGAGAGGTTGCTGTCAACCTGTGTTCCCAGATCTCTTAGAAAGCCTTCTGTGTTCAGTAGACTACCATCAATGTGGAAATTCAAAGAAACCAGGTTTTTCCCAAAGGGGATGAAGACACATTTTTTGGCATTGAGCTTAAGGCCATGGTTCTGACACCAGTCGTTGGTCTCAATGAGGCCTTTCTGTAGGATGTCAACATCACTTGGGGAGTTAATAATAGCTCCCAACTTGCAATCATCTGCAAACTTTGTCAGCCAGAGTCCCTTTGTGTTGGCCTGGACTTCAGAGAAGTAGATACCAAACAGGAGAGGACCCAGGACCAAACCCTGTGGGACTCTACTTCTGACTGGTCGGCAGTCTGACTTGGAGTCAGCTACTTTCACACTGTGGGTTCTATCTGTGAGCCAGTTTGCAACCCACCTAGTGATATTGGGGTTGATGCCTAGCTTAGTAAGTTTTTCTAGGATTCCTGAGTGTGGAATGGTATCAAAGGCCTTGGCCAGATGAAGGTAGGCTGTATGAACCACCTTACCTTCATCCACAGCTCTGGTGACTGACTCAAAGAAGTCGACCAAGTTGAGCAGGCATGATCTACCCTTCACAAAACCAAACTGTGTAGGATCCAGAGTTTGGAGATTCCCTATATCCTTGTTTATTAGGTCCACGATGATGCGTTCCATTACTTTACATATCAGACTCATCAGGCTAATGGGGCGATAGTTCCCGGGGTCTGTAGTCGCTCCTCCTTTGTAGAGAGGGATGACTGTAGCAGTGCGCCATTCGGTGGGGACAAAGCCTGAGGTGAGACTGTGATTGAACAGGGCACACAGGTGAGGTGCCAGTTACCTCTGTAGTTCATGTAGAACACAGCCAGGGATACTGTCAGGTCCCACAGAAGCTGTATTCTTGGCCTTGGACAGTGCTGTTTTAACCTGTGCAGCAGTAATACTGGGTACCTGGCAATCTACTGATATTGTGATTAGTCCTGGGGGGGGTAAAGTTAGCACTGAATCTGTCCGCCAGTAAATTTGCAATATCTGTTGGCTTGGCATAAGAGGTACCATTGTGCAGTAGCTCAGAGCAAATCAACAAGCAGTGACTAGTTACATCCCCCCCCCTTTAGTTATGTATAATCTTTCATACTGGAGTAAAATCTGAGGTACAATGCTTACATTTATCACATTTACACTAAACAAATTGTTACTGTTTGCTTGTTGCGCATTGATTTCTATCATTTTAAAGTATCATTCATAGTGCAACTCACATTTTAATTATATTAAATTGTTTTCCATATAACAATTTATCTTTTTCCAAAAGGTGTCCTCCTCGATGTTCCTAGTATATTGTTTTTTATGGAACCTCCCACTTTTTAAAACTGTTTAATCTGATTTATTTTTTCCATCATGTTCTTTTGAAAAACAGGAAAAGCTTTTACAGGAACTCTCTCCATTGAAGTGTCCACAGTTTGCTTTTCTACATTTATTAACTTATTGCTTGTTTCCTCACCACTCACTCCTGCCACCAAATATTCTACTCCTTTTAACAGTTTGTCTTGTGCCTACAGACAGTCTATGTAGATTTTTAATACAAGGGGACAGAAGATTTTTAAGTAATACAATATACAACAACTCAAAACAAAATTGAATTTCTCTGCAAAATCATATGAAAGAAGAAAACCATTTCTGTTAGTCTGCATTTGTAATGAAAAGTCACTATTTACTTAAACCATTATGTCAACCTTTAATACTGCTCCCTTCCTCCACAAAATGGAAAGAATTTCCTCCTTTAGCTGGTATGTCTACAGATAAATCAATATAGGTCTTGACTACTTTCTTAGTTTCAAATTATGACTATTTAACTTTATGTGCTATTTCTATTTTAATATCAGTAATAAAATGTGCACTCCATGTGCTAAAGCATTTTTTCATAAAGTCTCTTCACAATACATGCCTTCACAGTTTATTCCAGTATTGCTGTAAACCTCAAATTTTCTCTCAGTGACCTATCCTCAAGTTCATCCAGTTTCTATGCCATTGTAATAATTGTTCCACCATTTTTTATTTCATTTCCTTTGCAGTAGTTTACGCATTAGCTGTTTCATTTGAATGCCTGGTTAAAACATCTTCTACTTCCTGCAGCCTTCTATTATTATCTCTATATATTCTAACATGGAACTGGTTTACTATCAGTTAGCCGGATAGCACAACAGCGAATAGCGGCTATGTCGAACCACAACCGCGGGTATCAAAATAGCAAACAAAAATAAAATCGAAGTGTGGTGACTGCAAATGTCGACTTCGCCATTTTCGAAGAGTCACCACACTTCTGGGAACAACGTTACTGTGCGTTGCACAGCACCCCACCCCTACTTTAATATACCAACTCCGGGATCGCACTATAGTGAGGGAAAGGGTACATTTCCCGATCCCCACTATAGTGCGATCTGTACTACAATGTCAAACCTTACAACAGCGAATGCTGTATTGCATTCGCTATTGTATGGTTCAACATTGTGGCATTTGTGTTTACACAGTGCTAATAAACATTGTCGCACTAATGAAAATCGCACAAGTTGCTATTGACAAAGTGATAGTAAACCCATGGAACCACTTATCTTAGAATGCACTTGGTAAATCTTCCTTTCTAGGGTGACTGAAGAGTTTTTGTTCTTTAGTTGTCATTACCATCTGCCTTTTCCACCTCTGCTCCACTACACTGCTTTCAGTCTCCCTCTAAGTTTTCATGGTTGATTTTCTTTTACTTTATTTTTCTCTTCCTTGTTGACCTTCCGTACGTCATAGACATGACAGCTACTTATTACTTTTAACAATTTACAACAGTTTGCAAGCTTTTGCTGGTTTAAGCTGCTCCCTTCTATGCCATTGTAATAATTGTTCCACCATTTTTTATTTCATTTCCTTTTCAGTAGTTTGCGCATTAGCTGTTTCATTTGAATGCCTGGTTAAAACATCTTCTGCTTCCTGCCGCCTTCTATTATTGTCTCTATATATTCTGACATGGAACCAGTTTACTATCAGTTAGCCAGATCGCACAACAGCAAATAGCAGTTATGCCGAACCACAACCGCGGATATCAAAATAGTGAAAAAAATAAAATCGAAGTGTGGTGACTGCTTAGTCTACCACTGCCATTTTAGAAAATGATCGTTATACTACATTTCTTGGCATTAATCTTAAGGCTGTGGTCCTGATACCATTTATTTGTATGCGTTAAGCCTTCCTGGAAAATGTGCAAGTCAGCTGAAGAGTTTATCATAGCTTTAAATTTGCAGTGTTCTATAAACTTTGTCAGCCACAAGCCTTTGATATCAGCTTTGTTAACACAGAACTAAATACCGAACAGTGGCAGCCTGAGGGATCCCACTAGAAATTACCCTTTTCAATGAGACTGCGGCCCTACACTAATAGGCCGTGTTCTGTCAGTAAGATAGTTTGCTGTTCTTACAGTTAAATAAGGGTTTACCATTTAGTTTGATAAAACTGTTGATATGCCAGAATGTGAAATGGTGTGAAAGGCCTTTGCCAGACTGAAGTAAGCAGTCTGTACCAATATGCCTGCATCCAATGCACAGGTGACTTGTTTACAGACATCCAGTAAGTGCAGGTGGCAGGATCTACTTTCAACAAATTCAAACTGGCTAGGGCCAAGAGACTGTAGAAATGTCTTTATTAGCAAGTTCTCTAAAGATGCGCTGCACTGCCTTACAGATGGCGCTGGTTAAGCAATAGGTCTATAGTTACTAGGGTCAGTGGTGGTTCCTACCTTGTGGAGTGCGATGACTACAGTAGTTCTCCACAGCTAAGGTACTAATCCAGTGGAGTGCGAGACTGAACAGCACGTCTGTAAGGCTGTGCTTGACAGTGATGAGAAAGCAACCTAACACACTGTCTAGACCCAAGGAGCTAGTGTTCTTGCCCTTAGAAAGTAACTGCAAGACTTATTCCAAGGTGATCCGATGGTGTGTGTGAACATGCTAATATGTGGTGTAAAGTTATGGGGAGATAAGAGTGTGAAATCCGAACTAATTTTCAGCAGTGTTGGCTATATCCTAAGAAGATAAGTATGTGCTGTTGTTATATGTAATTATTAGCTCAATGGTGTGCTGGGTATTGCTTTTAAGGCTTCTGACATACCTGAAAATGACTTTTTGCTTGTTCTTTAAACAGGTGGCAACTTTCAGATCACTTTTATCTATGGAGGATTTAATTTTGCATCTAAGTTTTTTGTCTATCCTTCTGAGCTCAATTTCAGAGGTAGGAATATTTAGTTTATTTTTATGGACAATGAGTTCCTTCCTTATATTGTACAGTGGATATAAAAAGTATATATACCCCTGTTAAAATGCCAGGTTTTTGTGATATAAAAAATAAGATCACAATAAATCATTTAAAAACTTTTCCCACCTTTAATGTGACCTATAACCTGTACAATTCAATTGAAAAACAAATCTGTTAGGGAAAAAAAATATAAAAAATAAAAAATGTACAATAAGCTGGTTGCATAAGTGTGCACACCCTTAAACTAATACTTTGTTGAAGCAAATTTTGATTTAATTACAGCATTCAGTCTTCTTGGGCAGAAATCTATCAGCATGGCACATCTTGACTTGACAATATTTGCACACCCTTCCTTGCAAAAGTGCTCCAAATCTATCAGATGGAGAGGGCCTCTCTTGTGCACCGTCCTCTTCGGGTCACCCCACAGACTTTCTATTGGATTTAGATCTGGGTTCTGGCTGGGCCATTCCAAAACTTTAATTTTCTTCTGGTGAAGCCATTCTTTTGTTGATCCGGATGTATGCTTGGGGTCATTGTCATGTTGAAAGGTGAAATTCCTCTTCATTTTCAGCTTTTTAGCAGACGCCTGAAGGATTTGGACCAAAAGTGATCGGTATTTGGAACTATTCATAATTTCCTCCACCTTTACTAAAGCCCCAGTTCCAGGTGAAGAAAAGCAACCCCAAACCATGATACTGCCACCACCATGCTTCACCATGGGGATGGTGTTCTTTTGGTGATGTGAAGTGTTGTTTTTGTTTCAAACATACCTTTTGGAATTGCGGACAAAAAGTTCAACCTTGGTCTCATGAGACCATAATACATTTTCCCACATGGTTTTGGGAGACCTGATGCATTGCTTTGCAAATTTTAGCCGGGCCTGGATGTTTTTCTGTAAGAAAAGGCTTCCATCTTGCAACCCTACCCCATAGTCCAGACATATGGAGAATACGGGAGATTGTTATCACATGTAGTACACAACCAGTACTTGCTAGAAATTCCTGCAGCTCCTTCAGTGTTGTTGTAGGTCTCTTGACAGCCTCCCTGACCAGTTTTCATCTTGTCTTTTCGTCAGTTTTGGTGGGACACCTAGTTCTTTGCAACGTCACTGTTGTCTCATACTTTCTCCACTTTTTGATGACTGTCTTCACTGTATTCCATGGTATATCCAATGCTATGGGAATTTTTTTGTACCCTTCTCCTGACTGATACCTTTCAACAATGAGATCCCTTTGATGCTTTGTAAGCTCTCAGCGAACCATGGCTTTTGCTGTAGCAGGCAACTGAGTAAATGTCCGGAAAATCCTACTAGGACAGCTGAACTTTATTTGGGGTTAATCAGAGTCTCTTTAATTGATGGCAGGTGTGTACCCAAGAAGACTGAATGTTGTAATTAAATCAAAAGGAGCTTCAACAAAGTATTAGTTTAAGGGTGTTCAAACTTATGCAACCAGCTTATTGTACATTTTTTTTATATTTTCCCCTAACATATTTGTTTGTTTTTCAATTGAATTGTACAGGTTATAGGGCACATTAAAGATGGGAAAAGTTTTGAAATTATTTATTGTGGTCTTATTTTTATATCACAAAAAGCTGGCATTTTAACAGGGGTGTGTACACTTTTTATAGCCACTGTATATGTAGTTTATATTAGTCTCATCCTTGGGGGAGGGGGAGTAAGTTGAAAACTTCCTTAACCTCAAAGTTTCACAATTTTAAAGCAAGTTCAACCAACAAAAGCCCATTCCAATTACAGCTCCTCTGAAGAAAACATATTTTGCACTTAATAATGCTACATCTGTATGATCCACATCTCTATACTTCAACACTAGGATTAGACAGTCCCACAGCAGTTTTGTGTGTGTGTGAAAAGCCCTAGTTAGACCTTCATTTTCAAGGAATTTTGAGTTTCAAGGGAACAGAAGTTTACTGCTGCTCATGTTAAGTCTCTTGTCAATGTGCAACTGTTTTGTTTAGTAAATGGTTGTTAGTGTTTGTGCTACAGAATTTGAAAGCAGTGTTAGCACAATATATAGCATATTTGCTTTTGATGCAGAAGGCTGGGGGCTCTACTGCACACCATGCAGATGGATAGCTGATACTGTGCTATACTTTAAGCGGGAGAGTGGTGCTGCACTTGTGAGTGCTTCCTCCTTTGGATCAGATTCCTTGTAACTATGAACCTATTGTCAGTTTGCCATCCATTCCCTACTGCAATATAAGCAGCTCACCATTTTTAATGCAATGTAGGCAATCTATTCTTCAAGGGCAGTAAACACTGAATTTGTAGATGAAACACTGAAATATAATGTATGATGTGAAGATCACTGATCCTACAGACATTGCCAACATACTGGCTGACAGGTTCAGTGCAAACTTCTCCCCCCCCTCCGCCCCAAAAGGAGAGATATCTATACCAAATGAGTGCAGCCCCCCAAACATCTCCAGCGCCCAAGTGAGAACTGCTCTCTCCAAAGCAAAAAACACAGCATCCATGGGACCCGATGGTGTCCCCGGCTGTGTGCTCCATGAACTCAATGAGGAATTAAACCTACAGCTAGGACAGCTGTTTAATCAAAGTCTTACCTCTGGATACTCCAGGAGTGGCGCACTGCAACTGTGGTCCCACTTCACAAAGGTGGTGCCTCCACAGACCCTGGAAATTACCGCCCATTAGCTTGACAAGCCTTATCTGCAAAGCCATGGAGAGGATCATAATGGACCTCATAAATAAAGACATAGGGAATTTGCAGACTTTGGATCCAACCCAGTTTGGCTTTGTCAAAGGCAGATCATGCCTTTTAAACTTGGTTGACTTTTAAACAGTCACCAAAGCCATTGATGAGGGAAAGGCAGTCCATACAGCCTACCTCGATCTGGCTAAGGCCTTCGATACAATACCCCACTCGGGTATCATTGAAAAACTCATCAGCTTAAATGTTAACCCATACATCACAAGATGGGTTGCAAACTGGCTGAGTGACAGAACCCACAGGGTCAGAGTTGCTGGCGCCATGTCAGACTCAAAGCCTGTCACAAGTGGTGTCCCACAGGGCTCAGTCCTGGGCCCACTCTTGTTTGGCATCTACTTTTCCAAGTACAAGCAAACACAGGAGGGTTATGGACAAAGTTTGCAGATGATTGCAAACTGGGCGCCATAGTAGAAAACACATCTGACACAGATATCCTTCAGAAGGGTCTCACAGAAACGGATAACTGGTGCCAGAGCCACGGCCTAAAGTTAAATGCCAAAAAATGCATAGTCATACCCTTCGGGAAAAACAAGGTTACCCCTAGCTACCAAATAGGTGGCAATCCACTGAGCACAGAAGAAGTTATCAGGGACCTGGGGACCAGGTTGATAGTAGTCTGTCATTCGACACCCATGTAAGCTAAAGTAGTTAGGAAGTCCTTCTACATTGCCCACCTTATCATGAAGGGATTCTCATCTAGATCAAGGGAGGTCATAGTCTCCCTTTACTCATCACTCATCAGACCAATGATTGAGTACAATGCCCCATTCGGAATGTATCTGACCCGACACTTGCAGCAGCTGGAGAGGCCACAAAAGTTCCTCACCAAAAGGATAAAGGGTCTCAAAATCTGTCCTATGCTGCCCGACTGAAAGAACTCCAGCTCTATTCAGTCGCTTGCTCAGAGGTGACCTTTGCCTAACATACAAGGCCATGTCAAACCCAGATTTGATGAATATGCTTCACCTCAAAAAATCTAGATCCATCAGAGCCACAAGGGCGGGAGACTTAAACCTCGACACGGCTATTAATAGGACGTGCTGGAGGGATAGATTCATCACCCAAAGACTCCCTATGCTGTGGAACAAAATCCCGGTACATGTGAGGCAGAGCACCTCGCTGGCCTTGTTCAAGAGAAATCTTGACCAATGGATGGGAGATCGCAGATATACCCCAGGAATTACCTCAGTGTCACTGCTCGACAGAGGCACAGCAAAATAATGGGTATAGTTCCCCATACTAAAGGGGTGGCGTAAGCCACAAAACGATGGGCTAGGCTTATAAATGCCCTCGGGCAGATAGCCTAGTATGAACCTATGAACCTATAAAGTTGTTTGCTTGTAGCAACCTCTTCATTAGTTACAGATATCTTTACTATGGAGTTATTCAGATGACTTTCACTTCTTGCAGAGATTATGCATATTGACCAATATTGGTGGACTGTAATGACAGAAGCCTGAGGGGTCTTGTACGGATGAAATGCTCAAAAATGGGCAGTTTTGTCATTATTGGTTCATACATTTTGTTTCATTGCTTACTGGAAAAATGTTCAAAACTACAAATTTAATACACACACTATCAAATTGTGCTGTATTATACAAATAATATAATTTAATAAAATCTGTTCATACATTATGTTTCATTGCTTACTGGAAAAATGTTCAAAACTACAAATTTAAAAACACAATTTAGCAAGTGGTACTGTATTATACAAACAATATAATTTAATACAATTACGAAGGTGAATAAAAGAAAACATGAATGTATGCATGGTAATAAAAAAAATATGTGCAAGGAGCCTATGGTCTGAAAACAGCTTAAAGGTAAAAACTTAATCCACCACTGCCCAGATGCATTTTCTTTGACTGTGGGTTCCCCAATGACATTTCAATGAATGTGAGTTTCAAGGGCAGAGAAGTTTACTGTTAATGCTAAGTCTGTTTTCACTGTGAGACTGTATTTTTTTGTTTAGCAAATGTCTATCACTGTTTGCGGTATAAAATTTGAAGTAAAAGTTTTAAATTAAATCCAAACATCTGTAATCATTGTAGAAGTAAAGAAGAAAATAGTGTGTACACTGACAGGTTTGAACAGTATTATATAACTATAGAGAAAGAGCCAAGTAACTGGACGTTGGAATGGCAGGGGGCTAGGGGACTACTGGATGGGGGGGCATTATCCATTACCCTGCCTAGGGCCCCATTTGACCAGGATCTGGCTCTGATGGCAAAAACCTAATATGCACGATTAGGAAATCCCCCCTACCGGTTACATCTTCAGGTGTGATCGCACAAGAAAGTGTGCATGAGGTGTAACTATCCTGAACCAAAAACAACCTATAGCTATCCCCCATTTGTATTCCCATTCCAGGCTTTAATAAAGTTAAATCCAAATAAACTTTCTTGGTATTAATTCACATAAAAGTATTTGCATTACAGCTATCTATATACCCCCCACCCAATAGTAAAAATACCAACAGAATGGAAAACACTTTATCATGGATCTCATCCAACAAAAAGCAAGAAACAATTTTGGGAAACATTAACATAGACCAGTCCACCACACAATCCAACACCCTTGAAGTAAATGTTAATCTATTTGGATTTACTCAACTGATTAAAGATCTCACCACATATGACAAAAATTCCAAAAATACAAGTACCCTGCAGGTTTGTCCACCTATCTACCGATTTTGAAAAACGACTGGAAGCAGGAATCCTCTGTGACACCCTAAGTGACTATATTCCAACCTATGTTATTAGAAACCATCACAAACCCTTTATCAATGTATATTTCAACACAGTGAAGAACATTAAGTTTAAAACAGAAACCTTTGCTTGCACCTTAAACCATGCAACTGGACACCCCTGAAAAAAACATTCCACTACTTCATTCAGAGGTAATGTTAACATCATGGTCTTCTGCATTCCTGACCACCAAGCCCCTCTATATGCATAGACAGTAAAATCTAAAACAGCTTCATGGCTAACTACTTAGACTAAACATCAAATGAGAAACAGGGTCAGAGGCAGGAATAAGTGGCATACAGACAAACCCACATTATCAAAAACAATCAACAACTAAACCTCAAAGAGCCAAGCATTCACAGATAAATAAAATTATTACAAAAACAGGTCTATCTTAAGAAGAAGACAGAAAGGTACAAACAAGACCTCCACTTACTGAATCAAACTCTACTAATGACAATATATTTAATGATCATTTTATAGCAGCCACCATCTCCCACTTCCAAAATATGAAATGTAGGCCCTCCAACCTCACTTCCAGATAAATTATCAAAACAGATAGAGAACCATTAAACCTCCCCAAAAACACAGTCTTTGATTCCAGACCCTTGTGTGATAGTTCAATCACTTCATTCTGAGACAGTGGACAAACCTACAAGAATTTTAAATACCATATTTGATAGAATAACTGTTCCACTTTTTTAGGGATAGTAATGGGAAGCCTATTGCATAAGAATATGCAACAACCTGTCACTGAAATTTCCAAATAGTCAGCACTACCAACTGGTTCCTAAAGAACAAAGGAAAAAGTCGCCTAGATTTCCAGCCCTGAATCACTCAGACGGTACTTAGCAATGCATATCGACATCTGAGCTACAGATATCCTAAATGTAAGCCTTATTTCTTCACCTTCTACATGGTATAAGACTTGCTGCATCTCATGCACCTAAACAGTAGATTAAGTGATATTACAATGTGCTGAGCATGTGAGTGTAAACAGCTGCAGTACTGCAGAAGTGCTTTGATGTCTACAGCTCAACTGGCTGATGGCTGACATTTCATATGAAGTCTCTTCTACACTTTCAGGGATGTGTAGGGATGCTGTCATCATGTGGGGAAAAGTAAAATACTCTGCAGAACCTAGTCGGTTTACTCAAAATTTTAAGCAATGGGAATTTTAACAAATACTGTTCTTCCCTCAATCCCCTCTCTGACCTGCCATTTCTGAAAAATATGTGTCATTTGGTATGTGAACAGGTCTTCTCACTTTTCCTTGAAGTATTCAAGGCCATATGGGATAAATGCAATAATGATAGTAGATATTCTGCTGTTGTGTCAAACAGCTAAATTAAGCATATCAAGCATAAAGGATACTGCCCATCTATTTTAACGAGACATCATGTTCCTTTAAGTTTCAAACTGTCTGCAATGATTTTTGGTGTTTTGTAGATACTATCAATGCATTTACATGTACAAAGTAAATATCTCTTATTAATTCAAGCCAGGGTGGGATCCAGCACAAGGCAACCTAGGCAGCTGACAAGTGCCCGAAAAACATCAAAACAACAAAAAAAAGTCCAATTTACACCATCCAAATTCTGACCCATCTACCACATTAATTTACAATCTTCTCTATTAACTAATTACATTTTCTTCCAGCAGTCATCACACTCCAGGAAGCCAACCAACAGAACATACTTATTTACAGATTTTAGTCATGGCTTCTTCAATTGGGGTAGGAGGTGGGGCATATTTCCATTTTTTTTTTTAATTTTTTCTTGCAAGGGTAAATTTTAATTCTTTCATTGGCTCATTTTTTATTGGACATTTTATCATGCCTATTTACTTCAAATTGTCCCCCTTTCTTCTTGTCTTGTCCCCTTCCACCCTACTCCCACCTGTTGGTCTGTTTGACCTGTCTCCCACCCCCCACCCCACACCCACTAGGCAATGGCTCGGCCTGTCAGATGGTAGGTTTACTTTAACTATGTTGTGTTAACTTACTTGCCTTATTTGATGTTGCTGTAACCTTGGGTAGGGTTTCAGAGTGAAGATAACTGCTTAGAAAAATATACCAGCACTAGCAGAAGCCAGGAACATTACCTGCACTACTGCTTTTTTTTGCTGCTCTTTCCACTGCCTAGAGGACTCCGTGTGGATGGATGGACTGGCTGCCTGCCCTAACACTTTCAAAAGTGAGCTAACCCTACTACAGCTGTATGTTACTGTTATTATTTTCAGTTTTCTTGTATAGCAGCAGTAAAGCCAGGCTTTGCCAAGGATGTCCAGAAGCATAAGTTGGGGGGGGGCACACAATCGCCCCCCACTCCCAAACTTTCTGATAAGAAACTGTCTTTGTGAGCACTCAGAGTAGCATATTTTGTTTAATTTTTTTAATACAGTTTACTGGGACTAGTTCAAAAAATGACCTGTTCTATCTTATCCCATCAACAAAAAGTGAGAAGTGACACAGATGTCCCTGTAAATCAGCAACTGCATTATTCCACTAGCTGGGCAGAATTCTTCAAACTATCACATTCCCCGTTGGATCAGATATCAAAAACACCTCAGTATTTTTATTTTCAGAAGTATGGTAGGAAGCAGGGTACAGAAGTTAACACCACTGTTTGCCTAGTAGCCTTGACTTGCTTCTGTTTTGAGTTGCACAGATTTTGCTAATAGATAACACAGTGTACCTTGTAATTGCACATCCAGGTACTCCCCATGTGCACTCACGAAAACACCCACAGCCTTTCTAAACCATCGTGTACACACAAAAATATAGATTGTACAGAAACTACAGTGTAACTAAAATGTTTAATGCAAGTTTCAGAAAGATGGTAAAGATGTAAATTTCATTAAAATGACCGTATGTACTCCAGTTGAAAAGGTTAGGTTTTCCCTCGAATCTCAGCTATACAGACCCATAAAAATCATTTAGCTTGTAGAATACCGGAGTCTGATGACCTGGTCCAGAAATAATGATGTACTTCAAAATTCCAGAACTACCTTCTTTTTTTATTAGACATACTGTATCATATCTCTCAGCTGTATCTCATTATGAGGGGCGTTTCATATTTTGAGTCTTATAGTCCACATTCCCCATTGATTGTCTATCACACATTTCATTAGTACGAATTATTTTAATGTTGTTGTTGTTGTTTGTCTTTCGGCTTTTCCCGGTAAGGGGTCGCCACAGCGGAACTCCGGTCCGCTAATGATCGGCAGTAGATTTTTATGAAACGCCGAGGTGCCAGCTCGACGCCCACCCTTCAATGAAGGCACACCCATTTACGCACGCATTTCTTTCGAACGCTACCCAACTGCGGGGAGGACATGCAGGCTCCACACAGAAGGCACTCCCAAGCCCAGCCGAGAATCGAACGGGAGAACCTCCTGCTGTGAGGTAACAACGCTACCGCCGTACCATACAAATTATTTTAATATCCATGGGAAATAAAACTGAACTATATTAATTGAAAGAAACTTTTCATAACTACAAAGTACCATAGTTTAATCAAGTGCTGTTAATGTTATTAGTAAGTGTCCTATGTTTTGCCTGTTTGTTCCATATTATGAGATGTACTGTTTCACATTTTGGACATGGAAGCCTCAGAGCTATGCTATTCAGTGCTGCTGGTTGCTTTTTTTTTCATTTTTAGTTCTATTCAGCTACTTTGGTTGGAGACAATTATCGGTGAGAATGTTACATATGAAACATCATGTTATTATGGCAATGAAGGTGTTACTAATAACTACACAATTTGCCAGACTGCTATTCTTTTTTGGATACATTTTAACACCCATTCTGATTTGTTTGATAGTGCCTCTAGGTGACTTGGTGGAAGAGCTATACTGTTGGTGAACAATGTACTTAAAATTTAAATACAAATATCTTCTAATTCTGGACATTTCATTGAGTCAGTTTTGCTAAAATAATCACTTAGACATGGGTTCAGGGATACCCACACCCTTGACAGGTTGGCTGACATTTAATATTGGTGTATGTACTTTGAGTGACCTCAACTAAATATTATTTTGCTGACTGGGTCTGCTCTTCTGCCTGTCAGAAAAATGCTTTTTTATTACTATTATATCAGCATTACAAGGCATGCAGCTGACATTAATCAGATAATATTACAGACTGAACATATGTAAAAACATTAATTTATCAGAATCACTGTAGGTATTTAGCAAACATCAATAACAGCTACATTTGATGGGCATTAACATGGCTGGACCTTAGTGGGGCATTAGCTGCATGGAGACAGAGGGGAATTATTATTGTAAGTTGAAAAAAAATGAAAGTAACTTCGTGAGACAGTTAAGAAAGAACATGGAGTACATAGCAGAAATCAAAAGCAAAATGTTTTTTAATTTTATCAAGAAATTATATTTGTAATCTGTAGACAGTTTATAAAAGAAACGGTTGAACATCATACTGTGTACAGGACTGTTTCTACCAGAATAATGGGGTTAAGTACAAACGTTGGAAATTACACAGGTCCCTTGAACCTGCATATCACTGTAGATAGTGTTACATGGTGAGCAAGCATATGCCATGCGCAGGCAAATGCAACACAAGACTTAAGTTGATGGCATAATATGTTGGAAACCCAACTAAAAGCCCTCACATCTTTAAAAAAGCAATCTCTGGAAACAGTGGCAGAGGTCTAGTCAATCTCTTTTAGTTCAAAGGCTTGTCAGCTGTATTTCATGTAACCATGACTTTCACAAATAGTAGTTTTACCACTTTTCATGTAGAGTTTGTTTTTCGCATAAGTGTTGTTTGTTTGTTTTAGCAAATGGCCTATATCTGAACTAAGAATTTTAAATTAAAACCAAATCTTTGTAATTATTGTAAAAATAAAGAACAAAATAGTCTGTAAAATGAGAAATATGAACATTATTTCACAGTAATTCAGGAAAGAGAACCAAGAAAAGGAAAATTGTCATGGTTATGGGGGGGGGGGGTGTGTTGGTTTATTGCTCTGTCTAGAGCCCCATTTGACCATGATCCAGCTCTGATTCAAATCAAGACGTTGTCATCATCCTAGCTACTTCCACAAAAAAAAAAAAAATTGAGGCCAGAGACAAAAGATTAGGTGTTTGGCTAAGAAATAATGATGAAGGCCATAATTAGTTTAAACTAAATAGATGAACAACAACATGCTATTATAGCTTCATAGGTAGGTACTAGGCTATTGGCCCAAGGGCCTACGTAAGCCTAGCTAACAAGGTTCCCTGACTTACACCACCCAAGAAAGTTATTTTCCTGTGCCACTGTCGAGCAGAAACACAGAAGTGATCCCCGGGGTGTATTTCCTAGTTCCCATCCACTCAAGATTTTTCTTGAAGAGTGCTAATGAAGAACTTTGCTTGACATAGATGGGTAGCCTGTTCCAGAGTATGGGAAGTCTCTGGGACAGGAATCTATCCCTCCAGCATGTCCTGTTTATTGTGGTGACAAGGTTTAGGTCCCTAGAGCGTGTAGCTCTGAGGGATTGGGATTTCTTTAGGTGTAGCATGTCCAACAGCTCTGGGTTTGACATAGCTTTATATGTTAGGCAGAGATCACCTCGGAGTAGGCAATATGCTACGGAGTAAAGCTGAAGTTTTTTGAGGCGGTCAGTGTAGGGCATTTGTTTGAGGCCAGTAATCTTCTTTGTGAGGTACTTCTGTGGCTTTTCCAGCTGCTGCAGATGTCTTGTGAGGTACATTCCAAAAGGGGCGTTGTACTCTATAATGGGTCTAATGAGTGTTGAGTAGAGGGGAACAATGATCTCTTTTTTCCTGGATGAGAACCCTTTTATGATGAGGTGTGCCACGTAGAAGGACTTCCTGACTACTGTGGCGATGTGACTATCAAAGGAGAGACTACTGTACACCTGGGTCCCAAGGTCTCTTATCACACATTCGGTGTTAAGTAGATTGCTGCCTATGTGGTAGTTCATGGGTACAGAGTTTTTACCAAAGGGGATGACACTGCACTTTTTGGCATTGAGCTTGAGGCCATGGCTCTGACAATAGGCATCTGTCTCAGCGAGGCCGTTCTGTAGGATGTCCTTATTATTTGGGGACTTGACTATGGCTCCTAGTTTGCAGTCATCTGCGAATTTCATTAGCCAGAGGCCTTCTGTGTTAGCCTGTACTTCAGAGAAGTAGATACCTAACAGGAGACGGAACCCTGTGGTACTCCACTTGTCACTGCTTTGAGGTCAGATTTGGAGTATGCAACTTTTACAGTGTGGGTTCTGTCAGTGAGCCAGTTGGCAACCCATCTTGTGACGTAGGGATTTATACCTAGTTTAGTGAGTTTAGCTATAATTCCAGAATGGGGGATGGTGTCGAAAGCCTTGGCAAGGTCAAGATAGGCTGTGTGAACCACCTTACCCTCCATCTACAGCTTTGGTGACTGCCTCAAAGAAGTCGATCAGGTTCACGAGGCATGATCTGCCTTTCACAAACCTGAACTGGGTGGGATCCAGAGTTTGGAGGTTACCAATGTCTTTGTTTATGAGTTCCATGATGATACATTCCATGGCCTTGCAGACCAGGCTTGTCAGGCTAATAGGTCGATAGTTTCCGGGATCAGTGGTGGCTCCCCCTTTGTGGAGTGGGATAACTGTTGCTGTGCACCATTCAGTGGGCACAAAGCCTGATGCGAGGCTATTATTGAACATGGTGCTTAAGTGGGGAGCCAGTTCGTTCTGAAGTTCGTGTAAAACGCAGCCTGGGATGTTGCCCGGTCTCATGGATGCTGTGTTTTTGGCTTTAGAGAGTGCAGCTTTTACCTGCGTAGTTGTGATTACAGGGACTCTGCATTCTTCCTGTATAGATATGGGCCCTTTAGGGGGTGAGGGGGTAAAGTTAGCACTGAGCCCATCTGCCAGGATGTTGGCAATATCAGTTGGTTCTGTAATTTTCGTGCCGTTGTGCTGTAACTCCGAGCAGATCTGGGTGTTGCCATCGAGATTCTTGACATAGCTATAGAATGCTTTGTGGTTATCCTTAGAATTAGTGGCGATTTTGTTTTCGTAGCTAGCTTTGGAGGATCTTATAAGGGATCTCAGCTTCTTACCAAGGCTGACCAGGGAGCTCCTCCACTCATGGCATTTTATTCTCTTTTGCAACAGTTTCTTCCTTCTGTTGTACAGTTTGTTTATGGCAGGGGACCACCAGATTGGCTTCATTTTTTGGAGGATAGCGTCTTGGTTCTGTTTGGGATAGCACGATCCATGCACTCGTGTAAGTGCTTATAGAGTGCATTTGTGTAGGATTCAGCAGTTGTAACTGTATTGTCCATCTGCATGGGTGTCATGAAGTTCACCACTTTCTGTCTTAAGAAGCATGAAGTTATACAATGCTTTCAGTAAAAAAAACTGAATAGTACAAAACCTACATTTCATAGTTTTTATAGTTGAATTATGCCAACTTCAACTGCTTGTTTTGATGGAGATTAGACATTCTTTTTAAACAATGATGCCACAGGATTCATGGAACAAAAAGATGTATCCTTCCCTGCCTGTGATCCAAATGACCCGTGTCCGACTGATGGATCCCATCATTAGAGAAGCTGGCCAGTGAACAGGAGGGATCAAGTGGCTTAATGCAAGGTCTAATTTCTCAAAAGGATTACGTGGGATTTTGTCACTGCCAAGGGACAACTTTAGCAAAGGCTGGTAGGTGAGGTCCCCCATGGATGTACTAAAGTAAAAACAGGAGGGGGCAGGCAGATACTTAACAGCCACAATCACAGGAGTTTAGTGGGACATCCAAGTTTGTATTTCATGGCATTCAAAAAAAAACACATCCTTCACTGACAACTATATTATGTCCCCTACTGGGTCTATATTATGTGATCGAATGAACACAATAGCAAACACTCTAAAGAGCGAAAATGCAGCACACCAAAGTGCTTCTTGTGGGATCGCAGTACAGTGAAGAACAGAATATTTGCCCTTTCCTCACTGTAGTGCGATCTTGGAGTTGGTATATATATATATATATATATATATATATATATATATATATATATATATATATATATTTAGTGGGGGGTGCAGCCCCCCACAATAATGGTTTCGATATGCTGCATTTTCGCTCTTTAGACCGTTCGCTATTGTGATCATTTGAGCATGTAATATAGACCCCCCTACCCAGTTTTGCCTTCTGCTAAGGAATGAATGGGCCACATGGGCAAGCATTAATAGAGGGTCAGCAGTGAAGCTAAAGATCCCACAAAATATAACTTGAAATAAGGTTTCTGCTGCAGCAATAAATTTTATCAAGACCATGTTGGCACATTTTATTTTCTTGCAAAGTGAAACACCTCTCAGTCCTTATGACAATGAACAACACAGGTTTCATCCATTCGGAGGTCCCAGTAAAAATGCAGGAATCCTCAATCATTTTCAGGAAAAAAAGCTACTGTACTGACATGAGGAAATCAAATCATATACATCAGACTCCAAAAAAGGACGCATTATGAAAAAGAAAATGAGGGAAATATTTCACCCAGCACCAGTCCACCATCAGTACACCATTCTTTACAAATGCAGTCAAGAAAGCAAACAATGTGTCATTTGAGATACATACTGTGGAATGGAATATGATCCATATCTGAGAAAACACTGAGCTCAGAAGAAGCTGATATCGGTGGAGGTGTAGGACTGCATGGGGAGGTAGGTGCTGACATGGTTGACTCATGTTCCATTTCTGGTATTCGACTGAAACTAATCCTGTGTGGCTCTCGTTCCAGCGCCAGTGGCATCGGATGATTCTTCATGGTACCTGACAAAGAGGTATGTCTACCAGTATTAGGCCTTATTCCAGGGGACTTTAAAGAGTACGTAGTTTTCCTAGACTGGAAAGAGAAACCACAAAACTGAGCTGCAAGGAAAAAATTGTTTGATGCATTAGAATAATATGTAAATAAGCACCAGATATTCAATATTTTATAAGTATGCATTGTTAATAAAACATTTTTTTAGAAAAATTCGATATATTGTGTCATATTAGACATGATCATAAAAAATAAATAAATAAAAGCAGATAATACAAATAAACAATGACAATGTCAAAACATAAGTCAAGAATTATGTGCAATACAGAGAACATAGGTATAATCAGGCATGTCACTTACACCATGACACATAATTTTTTATTATCCTTAACAATGAGATGTACTACAGTTTTTAATGCCGTATTTATAACTATTGTGGTTTATAGTTATATTTTGTTAAATGTTTTGGTGAGGTGGATTACACTTTAGGGGGTGGGGTCTACATTCTGAAAGCTGGCATACATACAGTTTCAAAAATCCTTGCTATGATCCTAATAGAGAAAATACTCATAATTAAAAAAAAATAACAAAAATTACTGCTGGATCATTCCTAAACAAGCAAGTTCTTACAAAAAATAAAACTTTAAAGCAACAGATTACAGTCAAAACAGACATACCTACCACATTTAACTTCACTCATATGTCAGTGGGCAAAGTATCACACAGTATGACAGACTTCTTCAGTTGTATCTACAAAACACTGCCACATAAACCATGACAATGCATCTCAACTACATGCCACTGAAGCCAGTAATCCATTTTCAGTTCCTTCCTGTCAGGATACACATGCACAACTATGGCCAAAAATGACAGAAGTCTGTAGATACACATTCAAGACTAGTGTGAAAAATTCTACTGAGAGCCAGCAAATGAGAAAATACTAACAAAAGATATTGTTCAGCCTTAAAGAAGAATTTTTATCTGAAAACAGACCTCATAAACGGGTTCCTATCAGCATCTTGAATGTTGACAATATCGAATGCGATACTGTCGATGCGAGAATGCCGAAAGTGCAGAACACCGAAAGGGTAAACAGAAATCACCGTAAGGGGAGATTTCCATTTACTACAATGTAGTGCAGTCTCAGAGTTGGTATATTTAAGTAGCGGGGGGTGGGGGTGGGGTGCAGCCCCCCACGTGGCGGGTGCAGGGTGGCTTGCCTCTTCCTGCCTACACCCTTTAGGTTTTATGTTTTTTTATATCGGCATTTGAAAATAATAGTTCGATCATTTCAGTTTGATATTTTGTGATTCGAACTATTACATTTTCGAAATGCTGATATAGACCCTCATAAACTACTGCCCAGAAGAAAATAGACTGTAAAACAGATGGATAGATGTTAGGCACCCCTACCTACATCTCTTCGAAAGCCTGTGCTTTGTGCATCAAATGAATTACTCGTAAAGTCCATCACTGAATTAGTTATGCCTCTTAGACTGCAAGGTTTATCTTTGTTGGGAAAAACAATGCTAGCCCAATTATAAATTAGTCAACACATTGAGTAAGACAACATGAATGTTGTTCCTCAAACTAAAAGTGTTTTCATATCACATGATAAACAAAAGTAACCTGTGGAGCTTTTCGGCGTCTCTGGTGTGACTTGTAGTATATAAGAATCATGCACACACGTACAATACTTGTAATAGGGTCTTCTCTTTATGTGATTATAGACAACAGAACATATTAGCATTTACGGGAGGTTGCAGGAACAGCCTACCATGGTACTCTACCACTTTATGGTAAAGCACTGTGGTAAGTTGTCTCTGAATCGGAAATTGTTAATGCAAGGTGTACACTAAGCTTACACTTGTGGAAATCTTTCAGAACTGCCCCCCTACCTTTGATGAAAAATAAAGTAATATCACCCATATAGGCATTGACTCCAAAATTTATCTAAGATGAAAAAGAGTTATGTACTTACCATAACTTCGTATATGCGTTATCCTATGTCTTCATTCATCACCACAGGGTCTAGGATATGACAATGGATCTGAGCCGGCAACATTCAACAGACGGATCGAAGGCTCTGGCTTCTTCTCTCCCATAATGCCCAGGTGCCCTATAATCCCCAGATCAAGTTTACTAACATAATCCTGAAGCTACTCCTACCATAGCCGAGAGAAAACCACTCCAACTTTCTCCATGAACAAACCAGGTAGGGGGAAGGAGGATGGGAAATGTGATGAATGAAGACATAGAACACAGATACAAAGTTATAGTAAGTACATAACTCTTTATCTGATGTTATCCATGTCTTCATTCATCACCACAGGGTCAGAGTCCTCAGCTACCATACATCCTGGGAGGCCTCAAGGAAGGACAAGCCAGAGCACTGTGGAGCCAAAAGAAGCTGTACTCCTAGAAATCAAATCCAGCTTGTAATGGGATATGAAGGTGTGAGGATTAGCCCAAGCAGCAGCAGTACAGATATCATCAATAGAAAGCCTTGCTACAAAGGCTGAAGAAGTTGCTACAGATCTAGTAGAATGGGCCCCAACGCGACCTGGATTCTCCAGTTGAGTCAGGTTGTAGACCACAGATATGCAGCTAGATATCCACTTAGAAATAGTGACCTTAGAGACCGAAGGCACGTCTGCTGTCAGAAAAGGCCACAAAAAGCTGCTCTGACTTACAAAAATCTTTAGACCTATGTAAGTAGAACCAAAGCTGTCAGTGAATATCCAAGGTATGAAGAATATACTCCCCCCTGTTAGAATAGTTGGGGAAGGATACTGGAAGCTGAATGCACTGATTTAGGGCCCACACGGAAGCAACCTTGGGTAAGAAAGAGGGGTTCATTCTCAGAGAGACCCTGTCCTTGTGAAAGGTCATGTAAGGAGGGGTAATGGAGAGAGCTTGCAATTCAGATATCCTCCTAGCTGACGTGATAGCGACCAGAAAGGCCATCTTCTATGACAGAAATGTGAGATAACAGAAATTAGTGGGCTCAAAGGGACTCAGAGACTGCAGAACCAGTGTAAGGTCCCAAGGAGGCGAAGGGCCCTTAATTGGAAGACGAAGCAGAAAGACTCCCTTCATAAAGGCCTTACAAAGCCTAGATGAAAAGGTGGGTTTGGAGCTCTTGTGAAAATTAGAAATCACCACCTACTGAAGTCTAATAGTTGAAAAACTTACTCCCTCTTGAAAAAGGGAAGACAAGAACAAAAGTATATCTGAAACCGAAACAGAAAAGGGATCCGGATTCCTGCTCCTGGCCCAGAAAGAAAACCTTTTACACTTACTGCTGTACACTTCTCTGGTAGAAGGTTTTTGGGAGGCCAAAATGATGCATTTAATGGGGGACGCTAGCCTGGACTGTTAAATTATTACTGGAACTGGAGAAACCATGCAGTTAGATGAAGGATCTGAAGGTTTGAAAGAGGAAGCCCTGACGGATGGGAAATCAGATCCTGATGGGGATCCAGTATTCAAGGCAGATACTTCAGATGAGACCTGATGAAGGGGAACCACTGTTGATAAGGCCAGAAAGGGGTAATGAATATAAGGGATGTCTTCATCCGCAGCGCTTTCTGCAGAACCTTGGGTATTAAGGGAACAGGAGGGTATGCGTAAAGGAGACCCAGAGGCCAATCGTAGACTACTGCATCCCTTGGTGACTCTCCCTACAGGGGATCAAGGCGAAATACCTGCTGCATTTGTGATTGATTGGAGAGGCAAAAAGGTCACAGGACGGCTGACCCCAACTATTGAAAATCTGATTTGTCACTGAGGGATTGAGGGACCACTCGTGATGAGTCAAGATAGATCTGCTCAGCCTGTTGGTCAAACTGTTGGAATCCCTGGGTATGTGCGCTGCAATAAAGAAGTGGCTGGAGGAGATAGCCCATACTTCCATACTCTCATAGCCTCTTTGCAGAATGGGTAACAGCGTATTCCCCCTTGTTTGTCGACATACCAGATGACAGCCATATTGCCTCTGGAAGAGTATTTATCAGGAGCATCCTGAAAGGAAGACTGCATCATACGGAACCACATCTTTCTGGTTTCCTGTTGGGTCTTTCAGAAGGATCTCTGGGGTGCTGAAAGCTTGATCCCTACTGCAGACAGAGTCTTTTTTTCCTGCTCATTGTGGGTCAAAGTGTCCTTTATGAAAGGTCAAAAGAGGGTGGAACCATTGAAGGGAGCATTAGTAAATGACACCTTAAAGGGTTCCATGAACCCGCACAAGTGTAGCCAGGCATGACGCTGCAAGGCAATGCCTAACCCAGCAGCTTGACATGTAACCTCCGAGGTGTTGGCGATTAACCTCATTGAGGAATTTGTGAGGGAGGTCAGAGTGGATAGCTTGGGAGACACCTGCTTGAGGTTCTCCACCAACATTAACTCTGCAAGGGAGGTGGAAACCTCTTGGACAAAATCCTTTTGGAGGTGGATAAAAAGTGCCAAGTAGTTTGTTGCTCTCAGTTCAAAGGTAGCTGAGCCATACACCGGCTTCCCAAAATGGTCTACAGCCTGGGACTCCCTAATTGGGGGATGGACCATGGAGCTCTATTTGGCTAGCTCCTTCTTTGTGGCTGCAGCAAACACAATGGTATTGACTGGTCTGGTATGCCTTTGCTCCACAACAAACAGTTCACCGGGGGACTAAGGAATTTGTCGGCCCTCTTTGGAACATGATCCACTATGTCTAGTTCCTTCCAGGCCTTGCTAGAGATCAGATCCACCAACCTGTCAGCAGTGGGGGACACCCAGGAGGTAGATGGGCCCATTCGGAAGGCCTTCAGAAATACTGACTCCTCCGAAGACAGGAGTTGGGAAGACCATCCACCCTTTTGTTTCATGAGTTCAAGGATGTCTCTAAAGGAGACATTATCGAGCGGAGATCTAGGGGACCCATCTCCTTCCTCGAGGTCTGTATCCTTGGTGAGAGACTGAGCAGGGGAGTCCAAGCACCTCCTCTTGCACATTCTCTTACAATGCACCTCCTCTGCTAGGGGCTCTGGGGAGGACTCGAAAGAGACAGGGACTCCCAGATGGGAGGAAACCCCCTGAAGGCTCGATCGGAAGGGCTGACCTGGTACAGGATATGAGGTCTCACCTCTCACCAGCCGAGGTACAGAGAGGTCGGGATGGACCCAGAGGTGCAGCAGAGGAAACTCCAGATCTGGAGAAGGTCCTCTCTATCACCCAAAAAGCTGAGTGGGTGGAAGCAGGCCCGTCCCTCACATCTAGGGGAAAAGTCTCTCAGAGAGGAGGAATGCATCTGGAAACAGCTCCCCTACCCCAAAGTTATCGAAGGCCGAAATGCCGAGAGGAAGGGATCTGTCCAAACAAATAGTACCAGACCTCCCCACCATGGAGTCAGCATCAGTCACTCTGGTAAGGGGTTTACCCCGCTTCGAGGGTGCAGGAACAGAATAAGCCAGGGACCCCGGCAGGGACGAGAAAAGGTGGAATACTCTGCCTCGCCAGAATGTGGCCTCAAACTGCCTGGTGCCTAGAATCCAATCCCAATGGGGTTGGATGAGGAGAACAAGAAGCCGGGGGGGTTCCTCTGGCCAGATGGGCAGGAGAAGCCAGGAGACCCAACTCCATCTGGGCTTTCAGAAAACTCATCCTCATCCTGTCCATGTCTGAGGGCAGAAGGCTCCTGGAAGATTTTGAAGAGTTAGAGGAGTGGGTGGACTTGGAGGGAGACCTCCCTGACCTACTGCCAGGCTCTGGGGAATGGATCTGATGCTTCCGAGCTGACTGAGAGCTCTGTTTCAATGTGGAAGGGACAACAGGCTCCTCCAAGATTATAATCGGATCCGAAGACAACTGGCTCAGCAGATGTACCTAACGAATGGGTTAGATCTGAGGTGACCCCACCTTTTTTTGGATCTATTAGCCTCTGATCTGGACAGGTCCTGGATCTGATCAATTGCTCTACGGCTCTTGGATCTGAAGGCCTCAGATCCCATGCAGGCTGGGCTGGAATCGGATCCAGAGACTTGGGATCTGACATCCACGACTTCTTGGCAGGAACAGGTTGCAGAGAAGGGGCCTTCCTCTTTGGGTTGGAAGAAGAAGCCTTCAAGGGGGAAACAAAGGGTGCTATGACCCTGTAGTTAAATGCGGCACAAAGGTCGGACTCAACCTCCAAGTGTGGAGTGCTCAAGCAGTACACACACTCCTCACGTGTATTGGAATAAGGCATTTTCTGACAGCACAAGGAGCTCTTTTTGAACCAAGCAGGTCTCTCAGACATTCTCAAAAGCTACAAGCACACAAAACAACACTACAACTACAGCCCTAATGGCTGACGGAGATAAAGGACACACACACACAGAGACGCACACACACACACACACACACACACACACACACACACACACACACACACACACACACACACACACACACACACACACACACACACACACTAAACTAAGCTATGGGAGGGGAGAGACCAGCACTAAAGGGAACAATATATAAACTAAACTACCCTAGAACTACAAAAACTAAGGTATGAGAGGAAAAAAAGCAAAAACTTTTACTTAACCAGCCAGACCCAGACAAAGACAGCATTTTTAGCAATAGTTTATACAGTTATACATGTGCTTTTGGAACAATAAAAAGAAGTACCAGGTGATATTAAGTGCACTTATGAGGAAACTGCTGACACATTAGAGCAATATGTTCAGGGTCTATACTACTTACTCAAGCTGTCAGAATGTCAAGTACCCTTCCATCGACACTTAAGTGTTGAATGTCCTCTTCAGCAAATAGCCACATCATTGATTTCTTTTCAAGGGAAAGAAATTGCTTGGCCGTTGTTTGAAAGCTGCCCTTTTCCCTGCTGTGGTATGATCTCAGAGTTAGTACATTTAGTTAGGGGATGGGGGGGCACAGCCTTCCACATTGAGGGGTGGGGGGCCCCCCACTTCATAGTGTTTGTTAAACAGTGTCGTTCATATTTGGGCTACCGATTTATTTTCCTTTGAAAGAAATCGATGGTGTCGCCGTTTGATGAAGAGGATATTCGACACTTAGGTGTCGATGGAAGGGTGCTCGACATTCTGAGAGTTCGAGTAAGTAATATAGACCCATATGTTCATTAGCTAATGGGAGGGAGTGTAATGAGTGACAATTGAGATATTTTTAGGCATAACATTTTATGAAGATGGATTTGAAATAGTAAGTGCAGTAGGACATGGGAAAAGCAGAGAAAGGTGGGATGAGAACAGTGACGCACTGAGAATAGCATCAGCCCCTCCATCTACAGGAAGCCCTGATGATAGACAGATTGCATGTTTTTTCTGTAGAAAACTGGGACACATCAAACAGGACTGTGTACTACAGCAAATGGAAAAATAGGCAGATATAGAAAGGAGTATTTGCAAGGGACTCAGAAAAAATAAGTCAAAAAGGAAAAGGAAGCAAAAGCTGCAGGATGATAACATAGACAACTCCAAGAGTTTTAATTGAAAGTGCATGACAATACAAGTTAGAGAAATAATTTCAGACCTTATGGGCAGTGACAAAAAAGTACAGTTGTGTGCACTTACCATAAATGTAGATGTTCAAGTGTATTCACTGTTGCAGTCATCACATTTGGGTTATCTGCTTGCAGTAGCCCTCAGTCGACCTGATTATCAAAGTCTTGCGTCCTGCGTCGGTTGCTGTCTCATTTTCCATGACATCAGGTAGTGAGGGGTATAAAGCATGCAGCCGATGTCATTACGTCAGTTTTTCCTTGCCCCAGATGTCAGGTGCCTCCCTAATGGGAAGCAATTATTTATATTTATATATATATATATATATATATATATATATATATATATATATATACATACATATGTACAAGGTTACACCTCCAACAAAAAAAATACACCAAAAAGCTTTAAGCATAGTAAACAAGAATAGCGGTACAGCCAAAAGAAGTCAGGGGGCTGGAGGGAGGGTGACCAGGACTGCAACAGTGATTACACTCAGACATCTACATTGTACTATGTACAACTGTACTACGTTCTTCATGTTTCACTGTTGCAGTCATCACATTTGGGTAGATTCCCAAAGCTAAGGATAGGAGGAGGAAATTAGCTAGCATTAGGACCAGCTATAAGGCCCTGCAAGACTGCAGTGGCAAAGCCAGCTCTGGATTTAGAGAAAATTGGCAAATGATAATGCTTGGTGAAAGTATGTACAGAACTCCAGGTAGCAGCTGCTAGGATGTCCCTGGTAGGGACACCTCTGAGAAAGGCTGTAGAGGTAGATGCAGCCCTGGTTGAATGAGGTCTTATCCCCTGAGGGGTAGGTTTTCCATGGTGCTTATAGCAGAAATGAATGCACTGGCCTATCCATTTAGATATGGCTTGCTTTGAAATGGCCTTCCCCTCTGCCCCTGCAGCAAATGCCACCAGCAGCTGTTCAGATGTCCTGAGAGGTTTAGTCCTGTCCAAGTAAAATCTAAGTTGTCTGTGCACATCTAAGGAGTGCAGTATTTGTTCCCCTTTGTTCTGTGGATTAGAAAAGAAGGTTGGCAAATGAATGGACTGATTAAGAGCCACACTGGATACCACCTTGGGCATGAAGGAGGGATTTGTCTGGTGGGACACCCTGTCCGCATGAAAGATGATGAAAGGCTCCACTGCCATAAGGGCCTGTAATTCAGACACCCTTCTTGCTGAAGTGATGGCCAAAAGGAAGGCTGTTTTCCAAGAAAGGAATTTCAACTCTACATTTGCAGCTGGCTCAAAGGGAAGTAGACTGAGTTTTTCCAATACAAAGTTAAGGTCCCAGGCTGGAGTAGGGACTCTCCTGGGTGGTCTTAAGTTTTTGGCCCCTCTGAGGAACTGCTTCAGCAGTGGATGAGAGAAGAGGGGTGGTTCTGTGTTGTTTGTGTCTTTCGGCTTTTCCCGGTTAGGGGTCGCCACAGCAGAACTCCGGTCCGCTAATGATTGGCAGTAGATTTTTACGTACTGGCTTGCCAGGCCTAACGCACAACCTTCAACAAAGGAACGCCCATTCATGCATGTCGCCACACAGAAGACGCTCTAACTGAGAATCGAATGGGCAACGTCTAACTGTGAGACGACAATGCTACCGCAGCACCACGAAATGGCTGAGGCATGAACTTTGATGGAGGAAAAGGAAAGGCTCTTGTGAAGCATCTCAGTTAAGTACTGAAGAATCAGAGGTAAATTGTGCGCTGCTGTGCCCGTCCCCTGAGCTTAGTTCCAGGCGCAGGATCTTTTCCATTTTTCAGCATAAGATTTTCTAGTACTAGGCCTCCTTGCCTCCAGAATGACATCCAACACTTGCTTACTGAGGGACGGTAACGGAGAGATCAGGTAATTAGCCAAGCCAGGTTCAGGGTTTGAAGTGCAATCTTGGAGTTGATATATTTAAGTAGCAGGCGGGTGCAGGGGGGCTTGCCCCCAATTTTATACTTGGAGAAGAGTAAGAGTAATATGGCTTGTGTTTTATTTGTTTCTGTATGTACTTGTGCTGGAATATGGTAAGTGCTGGTATCCTGTGTGTTTTCAGTATTTTGAACGTTCAAGATTTTGGTCTCAGTATTTTGGTCTTTCAGGATTCTGTAGCGCTCCCATATATATATATATATGTGTGTGTGTGTGTGTGTATATATATATATATATATATATATATATATATATAGTTTCACTTTATAATCTCGAAATACTAAAACACCGAATTTTAGTATCTCGAGACTATAAAGCCTAAAGTGCAGTTACGCGAAACTGCACATCATCGAATGCGGAAATGTCGAATCGGTGGTTGTGTTGGCGCGTTCACAATGTGTGGTGCTGTTTGTGGATTTAGCTGGGGATTCAGGTAAGTGGTATTTTTGTAAGGGTATTGGCTAGGGAATTTAGTGTGTGTAGTGGTGGGATTTATGTGTTTGTGTGTTTAGTGTGACCACAGAGTTAGTATATATAAGTAGCGGTGGTGTGGGGGTGCAGAGGTGGCTTGCCCCCCTGCTTATACGCAGGGTAGATGTGTTTGTTTGTTATGTTGTGTTTGTTGTTTTGTTTGTTGTAGTGTAGTTAGGTAGGTATGTGCGCCTGTTTGTGTGGTGGTGTGTGTATGTGTATGATCGCGATTTTGAATTTTGCGGTTGTGGGTTGTCAGTTTTTTGAATTTTTGGTATTTTAGTATTTCGAGGTTATATATATATATGGTTCTACTTCGTTTGTATGTAGTTTCAGTACTTCGAAACCCACTTGGTTGAACCCAGTTATTCGAAGTACCATAACTTTGAAAATGGAGTACGGAGATCACAATACAGATTGGAATGGGAATATTCCCTTTTCCTCGCTGTAGTGCAATCTTGGGGTTGGTATATTTAAGTAGGGGGTGGGGAGGCACAGCCCCCCCCACATGGGTGCAGGAGGGCTTGCTGAAGTGAGCATCAACTTTGTTCGCTGTAACATATTTTTGAACAAAGTACATTTATATATATATATATATATATATATATATATATATATATATATATATATATATATATATATATATATATATATATATAAATTTTGGCAGAACTGTTTTTCCTTCACAGTAACAGTGTGATATTTTTAGCAAATAGCATGTGACACAGCATCTAGAAGTGCAGAAAAGAAATATGTATTGGCTTAACAAAGTGTGCTTGTGTGGACTAAAAGTATTATACTTCTAAATGTTTTTGTAACAAATGGCATTAATAAAGGCTTGCTGAAATATCCTAAACAGCTGAATGTGCACAGATATTTAAAGGAGTACTGCACCCACAGACTCAAAAAACATGTTTAATTCATCATGGCTTGATGTTTCCTACATTTAACAGCTGTCAAAGTCCTGAGGGTAATGTGACCTCTTAATTCCTGTGACTGGCAGCACTCAGTAGGGGGCTTGACTCATCTAATTTTCCCTTGTTCTAACACTCTTTTTGATGCACTATAGCCATGGCCTTACCTGACTGCATTCACATGCAGTTTCTCAAGTAGTAATTTAAGGTTTAAGGTATCACTTACTTTATTAGTTCACCTTCTTAAAATTTGAGACTGACATTTCCAAACTATGTTGGTAAGCAGTGTCTGCCTACACACCTTTTATTCCTCTTGTTTTTCAAAATTTCTTTTGCACTGTCCCTGCATTTATCTTTTTACATACAAACCACATTACTATATTTTCCCTTCCCTTTTGTTGTGTCCAGAAGCCAGTGTGGCCATTGGTGAATGCTTCAATCACAAAGAAGGGATTTTACCAGAATCAGATTATAGATGTCACTGCAAGGACTGACTTCTAAAATAGTGACATGCACGGACAAAATACATTACTCAATCCATTTGTCAGCCACCAGTGCAATTGGTGCTATGTCTGTAATACACTGGTGTGTTTGACGATGCCTTCAAAAATGCCCACTATTACAAAGCAGTTTTGCAGTGTAGTAATAACTCCACATGCCCATACACCTTTATCCATCAATATGCAGCTAGTCCTGTTTATCCAACAACCCTGTGAATATGTCAAGTCATTTTTATCAGACTTAAGGTGTGGAAACTACAATCACTGCTTCTAAGTGGTTTTTCAGGTTTCACATGCTGCTTGCTTACAGCTACTCTCACTTGTTTTGTCACTACAAATATGTTGCAATGGCAGCTTTGATAACATGCTAACATTTTAATCTTTCTATTCCCGTAGGGCAGGCTAGGACATTCAATACCTGTGACCAGCTGTAATTAATAACTACTTTGTCCTGTGTAATAAAAAAATTCCATGAATCTCTGGCTGTTTAATTTGCTTTACTTTACTGTCAACTATCTGTTGAGATTTGCTGTCTATTTCTTTGCAAGGATTTCTAGTTGGTGCAGATTGCAATATGTATTTTAATTTGTTATTTATTTTCCATTTGTTTACCGGGTTAGCCTGACTGGACACAAGGTAAATGTCTTCAGCAGAGTCCTGTGGGGAAAAGCTCCAAATGGTGCTGTCTCAATAGTCTGACTTTGTACTGTACTTTGTACTTCCATTGACTGTCATGTCTTTACTACAAGATTTTGTAGACATTGAATTGCTATGTTTATCTGCCTTTCACCAACCAAATTGGCCTTGTCGACAATCACCAATCTCAATCCAAGTAGTACTTCATTCCACCTACACACATAACCCAGCGGTGGTCAATTGGTCGTGTACCCAGTCGCACCGTCTGCTAATGTAACTGCAACAGTACATCACACCAGTCTAGTCCAGACAACCACAGAAATATGAAATCTAATCCTGTTTTTTTAATGTGCTCCACAAAACAGAAGTCATCAGATGCTTCAGACCATAATGCAAAATTATACTCCATACTGTTCTTTATTGATGACTTTCACTAAAGTTTTCCCTTCACCTGTAACTCCAACCACTGTTCTACCACTACAGTAATAGCTTTAATAATGATTGCTCTAGTCTGTATAATACTATCATTTGGTTAACTGATACCACCAGGCAGTTTTTTTTTGTCAACTTACCACAAATGTCATCTGAGCATATGCATTTTTCCCACCATCTATAAGACCGTACACAACACATCACTACATATTACATTGTCCGATTCTAGTGCAACTTGGAGAATTGGATGGGAAACTGGAAATTAATCCCTGATTTGGCACCTATAGCTCTGATGCAAATGGGTAACCTGTAAATGGTTCCTCTCCCAGGGCCATGCTTAACTTATCAAGGACATTAGAACTTGTCAAAGATTTGGGATGCATGGCTAGCCTTAAAAAAGGCACTTGTGGTCATTAGCCTAGTAAACACCTATGATCCTAGAAACCACACCTATGATCCTAGAAACCTAATTATGCTATTACCACCAATCTGTCCATACAACTGAAGGAGTAATCTTCCAAATGCTTTGTACTGACTCAAGACTGCTAAATCTCCGGCTAGAAATATTCTGCTGAGATAGTGCACCACTGCAAAGATATCTATACAGTCTTGCACAATGCATATCTAACTTATTTTGTGCAATGTCCATTTCATCTATCAGGCATTATCAAACAGTTTTGACTAGATGAACTATCCCTCTTGACAATAAGCTATTCTTTACACTAAAAAAAGTCTCTTACCTTAATCAAAATCAGGCTGTGTATTACTCAGTCTTACCAAGGTGAATTTATACCAGTATTGTAGAGGAACAGCACTCCAATGTCTTTTGACCTTGCAAAATACATCAGCCACGACTCATTTATCATATTCATATATTATGCAGCTGGCATTATCCACATCACATGGCTCACCATGTAAAATCAAAAGCTGCTGGTTATTGGCCAATACCTTGCAATACAGAAGATTATTGCATTCCTTACAAAGATCTGCCAATGGTTAACCACCAACTATACACCTTTTATACAGTGGATATACAAAATTTCACACCCCTGCTAAAATGCCAGGTTTTTGTGATGTAAACAAATGAGACCTCAATAAATCATTGGTTTTTCACCTTTAATGTGACCGATACCTGTACTATTCAATTGAAAAACAAATCTGTTAGGGGAAAAATATAAAAAACAGAAAACATACAATAGGCTGGTTGCACAAGTGTGCACACCCATAAACTAATACCTTGTTGTATGTGCACACCCTTAAACTAATACTTTGTTGAAGCACCTTTTGATTTAATTACAGCAATTAATTTAATTACAGCATTCCAGCTTCTTGGGTACACACCTGCATGACACACCAGTATGGTGCTATTACTTCTATCATTACCTGCTGCCACCTATATTTTCACATGAATCTTACACTAACAAAGGTAGGCCATTATGTTGGCCACCCACTCAACAGTGCAGTCACACAATCACAGTCGTACCTGTTGCTCCACTGTGCTCGTCTGCATCTTCCTCTAAGCATATACTGATGCCTGAATATCATTTGCAGTACGTGTGGTAATAAGCATGCTGATTCGAACTGAGGATGCATAGTAATGCATGGATTTGTTGTTGATGCTGAGTTGATCTGTCTCCGTTTCTGGATAGCACGTTGTGAAGACGCACAACATTGGCATTCAAGTGATGTGTACTGGCCACACAAGCACCGTGTCATGTTCGACAGATTAGAGACATCAGGTTCTACTGACTCCTGCTCCATATCACTGTTGGCATACCTACGATGCTTTTTCCTTGGCTCTCCAGGATGATGTCGGCTCAAACTGATATCCTTATCGTGAACTCTGTTGTCCTGAGTTGTCATGGGTGCAGTTATACTATGGGAGAGAATACACAACACCCAGAAAAACTTGTCATAATCGGCCATCCAAAGAATAAAAATGTTTAATCACCCGCATTGTGTCCTACATGTCTACATCCACATATGCTGCTAGCCGCCATAATAAGCATGAAGCACCCAAGTCGACATGTGTTCATTAGACAGGGTAGCAGCTAATCACTTATGTTGATGGAATTTACTTTTCAGACAACCTTGACACATTGACACTCATGAAAACTTTGAAACTGCTTCAAGTGACCTCATCCAAGAATGAGTACCAGCGCACCACTGTAGGTATACTGCTCCTCAATACATACACAATTCAAGTATGGTTCCAATGTCACGTGCTTAGGCACTGTCCTAAGTGGGCTAACAAAGCTGACAACCAATCCAGGTACAGATTGCGAGTAGAAGTTTCCAGAGTAATCTTTAAGACTGTGCATGCTTCATGTTGTTTATCATCTTCTAAGCCATCTGCAACCCAGTAGTGAAGTACTGCAACACTCGAGGAACCATGGGCACCAAGCCCCATTCCAATAGTGTTGGAGCATGGCCATGACCCACGTTGATGCCAGGATGCACCATGAACTCCCCCCCCATTTAGTACGAAGGTTGCTTCAACTAAGACAATCCAATCATTGAGTAGTGAAATCACTGAGACTCATGAGTTTCAGGCTTTATATCTCTGAGAAAATGCATTACAATACAAGACCTTTTATTCCAATAACTTTCTAAGTTTATAAGAGCAATATTTAAAATTTGCCCCCCAAATTATTTCTGGCTTTGTCCAGATTTTTTGTGCTAAGAGGTTGAGAGTTGCGCTTGTGTGAGTAACTGCGAGTATGAAACCAGAGGAGACTGCGTGGGTATATTTATTTGTGTGGGTGAAAGCAGAATAGACTGTTTATACGAGAAAGAGGGCGAGCGAATGGGCTTTCTGTAAAATTGTTGTGTGTTACTTATTTATTTTAAGTACTTTCTTTTTTCATTCTGTTTTTGATGCAAAAGCTTCCTCCACCACCATCAACCTATACTACACAAAGTTTGAAACATTAGGCGTAGGAACTATTTTACATCAAAAATGCATATTAAAAAAATATAGTACTTAAAACAATTTTACAGACAGCCCATTCTCTAAGCAAATAATGCCCAACAGGGTGTGTGTTAATGTATAATAAATGCCTTCTAGGGGTATAGAGCCATAACACCCCTGGGCGGGTATTAATTACACATTAATAGACAGCCTGAAGGGCAATATCACTTAAATAGGTCTTAACAAAACAAGTGCTCACCCTATCAAAATCTCCTAAGATGTTAAGTGTACATCCAAGCAGAGACAGGTGTTCCCATTGGTTAGAATAACATGGGAAACACAGGCAATTCGGTGCACTGGTTCATTAGTTTCAGTAGCAGCCTTGGACTAAGGCAAAGCTCATAATGTCAAAATAGAAAATTCAAAGAGCAATATCACAGACTCTTCACTACACAACGCTTCATACCTTCTTTGAAAAGGAAACCCATGGGATACATGCAAATAACCCCTAACATGCAAGTGTTCCAACCCTTAAAGGTTCTGAATGTTGAATGACTTTTTTATTCCCTATTTTACATGTGAATATTACACACACACACGCGCGCACACACACACACACACACACACACACACACACACACACACACACACACACACACACACACACACACACACACACACATACACACACACTTTGTTCCACTTTTGTCAGCTATTAGCTTGATGCCAGAAAATGTGTTATCATCCTCCTTGGGATACAAATCAGTTTCCATGAATTACCATGTTGATGGGAGGCTGCTGAACACTGAAGGGGCCATAAGACATCTGGGCACATAGGCTGACAGCCACCTCATCTTCAACCACCACATTGCCACTGCGGTCAGAAAGTCCTTCTATGTGGCACTTTATAACCAAAGGTTTCGCATCCAGGGAGAAAGAGGTCATCATCCCTCTCTACTCATCCCTCATTAGACTAATAATCGAATATAACGGCCCGTTTGGCATGTACCTGACCAGACACCTACAACAGCTGGAGAGGCCACCAAAGTACCTCACAAAAAGGATCACAGACTTTAGACACATGTCCTACATGGACAGACTACAGAAACTTCAGCTGTTCTCAGTCTCTTATCATCTACTTAGAGGTGATCTCTGCTTGACTTACAAAGCCATGTTTGACCCAGCCCTAATTGAAATGCTACATCTAAAGAAATCCCCCCCCACGCCACACGCTCCAGAGATCACAACCTCATTACCACAATTAAACAGAACATGCTGGAGGGACGGGTTCATCTCCCAAAGACTGTCCATAATCTGGAATAGGCTTCCCATTCATGTCAAGCAGTGCACCTCGCTGGCCCTCTTCAAGAGAAATCTTGTTGAGTGGACAGGTATCCGAAAGTTCACTCCATGGATCATTTCAGTTGCCCTACTGGATAGGGGCATTGTGAACTAACAATGGATGGCACGGTGCCTGGGCAATTTACTTTTGGGCTAGGCTTGTAAAGGCTCTAGGGCCATTAGCCTAGTACAAACCTATCAACCCATTAACATTAATAAGTGTTGTGTACTACATTCGTCAAGAATACTGATGTAAAAGTGTACTGTTCATGATACTAGGTAGTGTCTTGCATTCATTAAATAATACTGCATTTATTTTAATTCCACCCAAAGTAGCAATAAGATGTGAAAGAAATGGGAAACTGGTTTGACTGTATTTACATAACACTGCACTTGTACAAAAACATACAATTCATCCATTTTAAAATGCTTACGTGAGACGCTGTTCATTACATTGGAAATTCTAATACTACTAACGCTGGCAGTATAGAGCAATTCTTTATGTTTTGGCCAAAACACATTTTATGAAGTTAAAGTTCTTAAAAGTAACAAAAAACAAAGGTGGTATGCCACTACTCATTTCTGTAGTTTTCATATTAATGCTACTGGGTACATACAAATCTGTGCATTTTACCCGTGATCCACTTGTCAGAAAATACACTCAGATTATATGTATTAGACCCAGATTCAAGTCAAACCTTAGATGACAAGGCTTTAATGGAAAAAGATAACAGTATCTGCTTCAATATTCTAAGAATTATGCTTTATATTAAACCATGTGCCACTAGACAACCAGTACATGAACTGCCACTGACATCCAGCTGTAGGCAATAAAGGAGGATCTCGGTAACATGGCATGCACGGAAAAATTAAAAATGGGATTAGCAGAACCTAAATATAAAAATGCTGTGCAATTCAGACCAGAGGAAGACACCAACCAGATCGCTCACGCACTACACTGGCTAAATTTACCATACTGCACAAAACCCTATTCAAAATAAAAATAAAACGCTCCCTCTTTGAGGAGAGATCCGAGTAACCAGTGCCTCGAAAAACACAAGAAAGAGGAAGGATAAAACAACCTAAAAGAAACAGCTAAGCCTGACCACCAGCAGACTTAAAACACACATTAATTAATTTAACAACCACAAAAAGAAAAGTTTTTGCAGCAATGAAACAGAGTTCTACTCTACTCCAACTTCTAGCCACACGGAAAACAAACTGCATAATTTCAAAACGCATGATTGGCTGTTAAAGTGGCGAAACAATCAATGTTTGATTTACCCAACCTTTACTTAAATAAAGCGAAAAATAAAAACAAAAAAAACAGCAACTCTGTCATCAACATAAAAAGAATCCATTGACCCTACCATGCCTTAACGAAATCGCTAAAATACTAGGCATACCCATGCGCACAAAGAACTGGGATATTAAACATGCGGTCTGAATGGAAGTAATTTTCTGTGGAATCCCAAACCCTGTAACTCTAAAGTATTCATTGTGCATTCATTTAGATCAAGGGTTGACTGGTGTCCAAAACCTTCTTTAAGGACGTTGCATAGATAAAGTGTTCACTAGTGGTGAAAATCTTGCTGCCTAGGTTGTTGAGATAATTTTGCATGCAGGAAGATTATATTTTTAGAAAAATCCTTAAAAACTACAGCTAATAGAAAACATTGCAAACTGACGCCAGCCATTAAGACCAACGTTCTGCAACCCCCACACAAAGAATACTCAAAGCGTCAACATTAGAATACAAACACTTAATAATAAATGTAAGATGAAGTGCATTTTCTTAAAACACTTACGATGTTAATGCCTTTTTAAAGTGCAATGATTTTTTTTTAAACTATGAGGACGTGATAAAAGGAAAACCGGTTGCTACTGGCAACCAAGACCACATGCAGCAGCTCAAAAACAAATGCTGCAGCAAACGTAACCAAACATTATGAAAAGTAACGCAGTAAAAGGCCGGACAGAAGCTAAAGAGTTTGATAACCAAGTCAAATATGACTAAAACAGGCAAACGTGTACTGTTTTTGATTGCATGTATTGAGAAAAGACAGGATTATTGCATCTAACACATATTTGCCGTAAAGCAATGCCATTAGAAAAAAAAAAATTACATTCATCAATTAACAACTTGCTAAGTCCATGACAATAATAATAATAATAATAATAACCCCGAAACACTACAAGCCTTGCCTGACTCCACTTTTACTCTTGACAAGCCTGTAGTTTACCCCCAATTTCCCCTATTCCTACTCTAGGGCAAAGGTACCACACCTGACATATTTTATTCCTCAGGTATATCTGCACTAAATTTGCAATTTGCTGTAGATCTTTTCCTTGAATCAACTAGCTCAGCAGTCCGATTTCTGAGAACTATGGTAGGTAGGTAGCCATGTAGTTGGTGCTTCTGGTTTTATGCTCATTACGAGGAGACAGTGTAGTCTCCACTCCCCCATAAGAGCATCTGTGAATTGCTATCCACACGGGGGACTGTCAACCACCCAGCAGTACAACAGAGAACAGGTACAGGTATATAGTTAGATAGCTCCATTGAGATGCCAACTCTTGGAAGCCATAATACACATATAATTGTTTACGTAACATGTCTCTCGTCCTCTCACACCCCTATAGTTGATGTTCTGATACCAAAGTTTAACCAACTTTTGGCTCACCAGGTAGCAGATGGCTTACCAGGTAGCAGACAGATAACCTTGGTGCTGGAATATCAAAGGCTGTGGGTTGTATTCCCATATCAGGTGCTTTGAATATTTATTGCAGTACTGATGCTTCACTGCTGAGTGTGCCATGTTTTGGCTATGAGGCTACACAGAGATTCCATCAGCTTCACTCGATGGAAGCTTAGGAGGGTAAAAGAGATCCCATGGCATTTACCAAACAGAGTAGGGGAACATTTCCAGTGCCCTGGCCAGATTTCCTGTAGTCAGTATGAATACTGCCTTAAGCCTATGCTGAAAAGACAGCACTGGGCCAGTAGGATGACCCTGATTAGCAGAGTAAGTATAACAGAATGCATTAAGCAGAACTATTACTTCTGCTCATGGATGGGGAACCACGCCAAAGGATAAGTATACATGTAATATGAAAGACTGTAATTCACCTGTAGCACATCTTTGGGATGTAGGATGAAAACTTGAGTACACAGTGAAAAACACAAGACACCTTTAAAATAGCTGGGCCCAAACCTGAAAAAAACCCTATGAAAGACATTAACAATATCTGCAGCACAATAAGCTGCTTTTCAAATACCTT
This sequence comes from Protopterus annectens, assembly GCF_019279795.1. Classification (NCBI taxonomy): domain Eukaryota; kingdom Metazoa; phylum Chordata; order Ceratodontiformes; family Protopteridae; genus Protopterus; species Protopterus annectens. The sequence goes on from NC_056737.1 coordinate 618,383,955, forward strand.
AAAGTACCAAACCATGTTACTTCTCTGCTTTCAAGTACAGAATTCATTCTAAGCCACAGATAAAATCAGCCTCCATTAATGCTTCAGTCAGTGTTCCTACATTCAAAACCTTCCAGAAAGAGAAATTCCAGTTGCCCAATTTAATGCTTCTGGGACCACATTTCATTGAAATTCCAAAATACCTCCATAGCCAAACATTCCTTATATCTGTAGTAAAAAAACAACTGAAGAGAAATATACCATTCCATGCACACAACATAAACCATACACCCCATCACCTCTACCAGTTATGCATAGTACATTCCAAATGTTACCATCCCCCGAATGAATGCGCCCAGATCTTTTTCTGTCCACAGTATTGTTTTGGGGTCCAAATTGTTTGACAAGGTCAATTATGCTTCCATAAAAAACCTTAGGCTTGCTTTAATGATCCTTTACCCACCCATGCCTAACACCCCCAAAAAATTAACTTTACAAAATTGAATGCACATGCTGGATGACCGTATTCTTTTAGTATTGATTTTTATCTTTAAAAACAATGAACGTATTGACATATTGGACCCATTTCAGAGTTTCAGTACATCTACACAACTATTTAATCTTCAACTTTTTAACAAATGTTAATTTGATAGTCTTTACAACTATTTAAAATGTACTCAATTCCTGTGTGTAATGAATTATATTATTACACCAGCAATCAATAAACCCTAGGCTTTGCTTTGGGCAACACAAATCTCAACAAAAAAAAAATACAGTAATAAAGACCATCCCATCCAGGAGGGCGTAAGGCAAAATCGGATTGGTTACTGAGATTCACATTAAAAAAGATATGAGAAAACCCACATGAACGAAGGGAGACACTGCACACTCCACACAGAAGGAACTCAAACCAAGACGAGTACAGGCAGAAACTTTCAGTTCCGTTTGTTTATTATTATGTAAGGAATCATTAACCCAGTGCTAATCAAAGTAACTCAAACTCAACATAGAAATAACATGCAGCAATAACTAAACAGCATGTAACAAAAGCACGGTCGGCATATTCGAAAAAAAACCCCAAGCAAATGGTGATGCTCTTGCAACGCAAATAATGTTAACGCATAATCAGCACATAACCTATAATGGTTTGCAAAGCAGAATTCAACTACATTATGATCACCAAGCTATCAGACGTAAAATTTATTCTTCTATCTTGAAACCCTTTTCCATAGCTCTCAACCTTCCATCTCCAAACTGAGGAACACTAGCCCACATAATGTGGAACAAATGGCCAAAATGTGGAACACATACTAACAGCTCACTAACAACTTCAACTAGCAAACTGACAGAATGGTTAACATATGCTGATTTTACTTATAAAAATCATCTGTTAAATGAGTGTTGCGTGAAACATGGCCTCAAGCTGAATGCCAAAAAATGCATCATCATCCCCTTTGGGGAGAGTGACGTCCCCACATGCTATCGCCATAATAAAAATGTCCTAAGAACACAATCAGTAGTGAGGGATTTGGACACCCAGGTTGATAGCAACCTATGTTTTGTCTACCATGCTGCTTCCATTGTACGGAAAGCTTTCTTTGTGGCCAACCTCATAAGTAAGGGTATCTCATCCATGGACAAAGAGGTCATAACATTCCTGTACTCTTCCCTTATAAGGCCAATTATTGAGTACAACGCTCCCTTCAATATGTACCTCGCAAAGCACATGCAGCAGCCAGAGAGAGCACAGAGGTTCCTCACCTGGAGAATCCAGGGCCTCAAACATCTACCATACACAGATAGGCTAAAAGCCGTGTGTCTACTCAGTTTCATACAGACTCCTCAGAGGTGACCCCGTCTGCCATACAAAGCAATCTCAGACCCCGCCTTGATGAGAATGCTGCATATCTGCAAGCCAAGCTTCACCTGAATACCCCATATGCCTGACGTCAGCCTTGTCTGTGATATCAATAGGACTTGTTGGCGGGACAGATTTGTGTCCCAGAGACTCCCCCATCTGTGGAGTAGAGTCCCTCTCCATGTCAAGCAGAGTAACTCATTATCCCTTTTAAGCGCAACTTGGATAACTGGAAGGGAAACAGAAAATACAACCCCAGAGATTCCACCTGTGTCCCTGTTGGACACGGGCGTTGAGTGCTGACTTGTCTAAACATAGCTAAACTCTTGGCTAGGCTTATAAGAGCCTCAAGACCAATAGCCTAGTAACCTCCTATGATCCTATGATGACCACAGATAGGTGTGATGGTCTCTCATGGTTTTGGGTTTCCTACATCCAAATCCTAAGTTGGACAACTTACTGTGCTGAATATTTGACCTGACACACCATTGCCCCATTCTCACCACTCTTTCTGTGAACACCAGTATCTTCCTTTGACCCTTAATCATGGTAATTGCATTTCAAGCAAATTATTTGTAACACACTCACACAAAAACAATAGCCAGGAAAGGTAGAATTTTTTATTCTCAACATTTTCTGGCTTGCCATGGTGGACTGCCACCACTCTAGATTTTTGGGCCACAAGAGACTCATCAGCTACCACACCCCTTGTGATCAGTAGCCAGACAGTGGTACTAAATATTAATGTTAATATGCAGAGAGGTCTGGGCAATTACTTGCAAATGCCAGCAGTTTGGCAACATGTGGTTTTAAATGCTACTCTCTTCTCAATAATAAGTATTAAATCTAATTATTAGCCACAAATATGCTAACATTGAGGAATATACAACTTCACTTAGAAAATAAAGGAGTTAGACAGTACAGTTGTGTACACCTACCATAAATGTAGATGCTCGAGTGTCTTCACTGTTGCAGTCATAACTGTAGGGTGATCCTGCCGGCAGGCAGCCCGAGGTCGGCCAGAATCACAGTACCCTGACGTCAGTATGCTCTGGTACATAGCTCTCAGCCGACGCCATCTTCTCCAGCCTTTCTTGCCCCAGATGTCAGAAATCCCCAATAAACAAAAAATGAGTCCCACAAGGAAACACAAACACACCATAAAGTGAAAAAAGAGGGGATAGGAGGGACTGCAACAGTGAAGACAACATCTACATTTATGGTAGGTGTACACAACTGTACTATGTTCTTCGTGTTTCACTGTTGCAGTCATAACTGTAGGGTGGAATCCCAAAGCAGTGAAGAAAGGGAGGAGGCTTAGATAGAAGAAGGGGCAGCAAGAAGGCCCTGCAAAACAGCAGAGGCAAAACCTGTCCTGGTCTTAGAGTACAAAGGGAGATTGTAGTGCTTGGAAAAGGTATGCACAGAACTCCAAGTGGCAGCTTCCAAGATATCCTTGGTAGGTACTCCTCTGAGAAAAGCAGTAGAAGTGGCAGCAGCTCTAGTAGAATGACTTCTCACAGTACCTGGAAACTGTTTCCCATGATGAGTGTAACAAAATCTTATTCCATAGGCAATCCATTTGGAAATAGTTTGTTTGGAAATAGCCTTTCCAAGAGAACTGGAGGCAAAAGAAACAAACAATTGGTTAGATTTTCTGAATTCTTTAGTCTTGTCCAAGTAAAACGTAACTGTCTGTGTACGTCCAATGAATGCAAAATCCTTTCCCTTTATTTTGAGGATTAGGAAAGAAGGTAGGAAGGTGAATAGTCTGATTTAAAGCAACTTTCGAAATCGCCTTAGGCATGAAAGTAGGATTGGTCCTCAAGGATACTCTGTCAAGATGGAAAATTAGGTATGGCTCTACAGCCATAAGAGCTTGCAACTCTGAAACCCTTCTGGCAGAAGTCAATGCTAACAAAAGAACTGTCTTCCAGGATAAAAATTTTAATATCAAAAGCCGCAGCAGGCTCAAAAGGAGGCAAAGTGAGTTTTTCCAAAACATAGTTAAGATCCCAGGCAGGGACAGGAGGGGTCCTAGGAGGCCTCAAATTCTTAGCCCCTCTCAAGAATTGTCTCACCAATGGATGAGAAAAGACAGGAGGATCAGTATTAAAATGAGCAGATATAGCAGAAGCATGAATCTTAATGGAAGAAAAGGAAAGGCCTTTAGACAAAAGGTCTGAAAGGTAAAGCAAAACAGACGAGAGATCAGGCACAAAAGGGTTAAAGCCACGGTCCTGCATCCAAATGCAAAACCTTTTCCATTTAGAGGCATAGGATTTCCTAGTGCTAGGCCGTCTGGCTTCTAGAAGAACATCCAAAACTTGTTTGGGGAGCTTAGAAGAAATCAAAGTTCCTTGAAGAGCCAAGCTGCCAGGCAAAGGGTCTTGAGATGAGGGTGTAGCATCTGACCCTGATGCTGGGACAGAAGAGAAGGGTACAGAGGAAGGATCCAAGGAGGTTCCAAGCAGAGGTGTTGTAAGGTTGGATACCAAAACTGTTGAGGCCAATTCGGAGCAATCAAGATGATGAACTTGGGTTTGTCTTGTTTTATCTTCAGTAATATCCGGGGAAGAAGAGGAAGAGGAGGGAAGGCATATCCCGAAAGGTTCCTCCAACTGAATGACAGGGCATCCACTTTCCAGGCTGTTTTGTGGAAGGCCCTGGTGCAAAAGAGAGGCAGCTGATGGTTGAGATGGGATGCAAACAGATCTATCTGGGGACACCCCAAAACTGCAGTTATCCTGTTGAATAAGCTGGTGTCTAGCATCCATTCGTGAGGATCCAAAATGTTTCTGCTTAGGCTGTCTGCTAAGAGATTCTGCTTTCCTGGAATGAATTGAGCCTGAAGATGCAGATTCAGACTTAGAGCTATGTCCCATAAAGCTATAGCTAGTCTGCAAAGGCGGTATGAATGAGAGCCCCCCTGTTTGTTTATGTACCACATGACTGTGGTGTTGTCTGTACGAATTAGAAGAGGCCCTGGTTGCAAAAGGTTCTTGAAGGCTAAAAGAGCATTATGAACTGCCAACATTTCCTTCAGATTGATGTGCCAGTGAAGGTGATTCGTTGTCCAGGTCCCCTGCTGGCAATTGTTTAGAAAATGTGCTCCCCAAGCATAATCCGAAGCGTCCGTGGTTATGATTTGAGAAGGTTGAGGTAGAAAAGGCTTCCCTTCGTTTAAAGTGCACACCCTGGACCACCAAAGGAACTCCTTCTGGAGGCAGGGGATCAGAGGAATCAAAGTGTCCAGATCTTGGTAATGCTGAGACCATACACTTTTCAGGTACCATAGAAGCTTTCTCATATGAAGCCTTGCATTTGGAATTAACAGAATGCATGAAGCCATATAGCCCAGTGCCTGCAGGAATTTCCTTGCAGTGAGCTGAGTTAAGGTTGCCAAGGTTTTGAAAATTGAAGCCAGCTGTATTTGTTTTTCTGGCGTAAGGAAAGCCCTTTGTAAGGTTGTATTTAGGAGGGCTCCCAAAAATATCATTTGTTGAGAAGGAACCAATTGGGACTTTTTTAAGTTCACTGAAAATCCCAGGAGGAGGAAGAGACGTTGAACAAAATCCAGATGTTGAAGTAAAAGGTCCTTGCTGTCTGCCTGGATAAGGCAGTCGTCCAAATAGGGTAAATCTGAATCCCTGAAGTCTGCAATAAGCCACTACTGGGGCCAGGCACTTGGTAAAACCCTGAGTAGATAAACCAAAGGGCAGTACAGAGAATTGAAAGTGCCTCAAGCCTGCTTTGAATCTGAGGAATCTCCTGCTCCTGCCTGATGGGAATGTGTAAGTAGGCCTCCTTTAGGTCCAATGTCACCATCCAAGGCCCTGGGAGAGTACTGGAAGCAGTTGTTGTAGAGTAAGCATTTTGAATTTTGGAATTTCCAAAAAGTGTTTAACACTGAAAGGTCCAGAATAGGTCTCCATGAGTTTTGTTTTCTTGGAACCAGAAATAGTCTTGAGTAAAAGCCTTTTCCCTTTCTGAGAGAGGAACAGGCTCTATGGCTCTCATGGCCAGTAGAGCATCCACTTGATTTAAGGCCTCTGCCCATTGATGTTTTGGCAGATCTGGCCAACCGATAACCCTTGGCAGAGTATGAAAATGGAACTTGTAGCCTCTTAAAATCACAATACCCATTTGTCCTGGGTAATATGAGTCCAATTTCTGTAAACATCCAGGTAAGGGGTCCTGAAGCCCAACCGAGAGAGTCATTGAGTCTGCTTCCTTTGAGATTGGGATCTGTCTTCTCCCTTCTAGGTGAAGAAGCAGTCCATTGTCTGGATCTGTAAGAGGCCTGAGCTGCCTATATCTTCCCCTTTGAGGCAAAGGACCAATTTTGAGGGCCAATTCCTGGAAAATCTAGGAGGCTGAACTTGTAAGAAATCTTTCACAGTCTGCATAGATTTTGCCTTTTCTTCCATCTTTTAATAACCTCTTCAGCCTTGGATCCAAATAAAACATCATGCTGAACAGGGGCATCTAAAAGTTTAGCCTTAACCTGTTCCGCAAACTTTGTTCTCAAGCCAGGCATCTCTCCTAATAACAGTACCAGAGGCTGCGGCCCTGCAAGAAGCTTCCAAAGCATCAAAACCACAATGCAAACTATGCTTGTTCACTTGTTCAGTTGCATGCAATACATCCTGCAATTCCTTATCCTCTGCACAAGCCGGAGAGGTAGCAAGCTTTTGCTTCAAAACAGACAAAAGAAATTGCTGATACTTAAACATATGAAAATGGCAATTTAAAGCCCTAATAGCAAGGGTAGCAGAAGTATATACCTTTTACCCCACCTGTCTAAGGCACGAATCCTTCTCGAGGGAATAGGATTTTGGAAGAAGCCACCTTAGCAGCCTTAGAACCCTGAGAAATAGTTTCAGGATCAGAAGGGTTCTTGAATAAGAATAAATGAGAATCAGGGACCCTGTAAAATCTATCAGGCTTAGAAGGAGCAGGGGCATGGAATCAGGATTCAAATTAGCCTCAGAAAAGGCATCATCCACAATATCAAGAACAGAAGGAATAGCTAAAGGTCTGTGTTGAGGAAGAAGAAGGAATTGCCTCTTCTTGGAAGCAGAATAATCCTGACCTTCCCAATGAAAATGTTCCCTCATCTCATGTAAGGTCTCGCAGAGGGCAGGGAATCCTCTGCATCCGAATCCTCATAAGGAGGAAAAGAATATTCCTGATCAGAGGAAGAAACAGAAGATACAGAAGCCTGGTCAAAGGAATCCAAAGGAACATCCTGTCGAGGCCTTTTCTCTGGAGGATGAGAACCCTAATCATTGTAAGCAAATCTTCAGCCATCCTTAGCAATTGCTTCTGTGTCTTGGGAGTAGCTTCAGAAGTAGCTGGAGCAGAAACTTTAGGTTTAACTGGAGTCTTGGACTTTGCCTTTGAAATGGTGATGTGAGTAGGCCTGAATACCCTCAGAAGCCGGTACCTGCACAGCGGTTCCGACCCATCTAAGGAAGCGGCGTCAGAAGGTCCTGCAGCAGATAAAACAATAGGCCTTGATGGCTCCCCATGGCCATCGGTTCAGAAGTGGCGGACGACAGGGGCTGCACGCTGAGTCCAGCTGAATCCTGTTTGGACCTCGAGGCCTGTCCTTGTCTTTGCGCTTCTTTTGAATTCCAAAGTAATTTAAAGCCCAGTCGACACCGACGCTAATGGTGAGAATTGAACCTGGCACAGAACCGACAACAAGAAATGTGGTCAGGGCCTACAGTAAGAGTGGAAATCTTTATGAGGTATCTGTTTTCCACACGCTATACAATTATTAACTTTTTCTGACATCGGAGGAATAAGAAAAGATTCCAACGGGTACTTAGCTTTGAGAAGAGAAGTAAGAACTTCGGACCGACAGCAATCAAATCGCCAACCAACGACTTGAACTGCTTTCCACACGGCAAGAAAGACTGGAGAAGATGGCGTCGGCTGAGAGCTATGTACCAGACAGGGTACTAGTTGGACTTTGTGATTCTTGCCTGCGGCAGGATCACCCTACAGTTATGACTGCAACAGTGAAACACGAAGAACATCATGCTAATCTAAATGTAATATGCAGTGATAAAAGCATTTGGACAAGCAGCATAAAAATATTTAAAGAAGAACTTTAACTATGCAAGTTGAATACAGTAGATGGCAGCATATCAAGGAATGCAGAAGATCTGACTGCTAAGTTACTACTCCTTTAAACACATGCCCTACATGGACAGACTCAAAAAACTCCAGCTATTCTCTGTCTCAGACTGTCTGCTAAGAAACCATCTCTGCTTGACTTACAAAGCCATGTCTGATCCAGCTTTGTTAGAAATGCTACATCTAAAGAAATTGCAATCCCACCGCAACACACGCTGCAGAGCGCTCAGCCTTATTACCCAAATCAACATCACATGCTGGAGGGACAGGTTCACAACCCATACAACTGCCCATGCCACTGAATCAAGAGAGGTTTTGAACAAACCAAACCCATGCAGGAAATAAAGATGGGAAAAGGGGGCTGATGATGATATTAGTAACCTCCAGCAATTAAGGAAAGTCTTGAATTATACATTTGCCCAACAATTTCTACCCCTACTCAAGATAAACATTAATTTTATAATGTGGATGGCTTTGTTTTACACTGTACTGTTGACATTTAACACATGAGAATATGTTACATACCCATTATTTGGACAACTAATCAGATAACTAAACTTACAACTTACACTTTAGTCCCCCCCCCCCCGGTACTTTACTTTGTAGTACACATCCGGGATACAACTGAAAATAACCCAAATAAACCTTTGTTCTACCCCGGTTATAACATGTTATATAACTAACTTACTGCCACCAGAGGAACCTGGCATGTTAACATTAGACTCCCCAGGCTATTTCTGCAAAACAAAACACTCCCTTCAATGATGTACTGACCTGAGAAACTACCACCTCAGAAAACGGGGGGTTTGGAATCCAATGATAAAGAGGCCAACACTGTAAGGAATGAACTCCATGCCCTCTGTACACACATACACACTTTAGCAGCATGGTAAATCAAAATATAGTTGCCAGTGGCACTACACAGCAAGAATCACCCTAAAGATTAATACCCCCTTAATGTTTAAAAAGCCAGCAACTGTGTAACCTCAACGGTTCCCAGAGGTTTTCTGCATTTTCCTCAAAACACTGCTTCCAAAAGTTTTACTGTACAGCAATGCCACAAACTGCCCCTCCCCCAAGTAATTCATCACAGTGAAGAACTAGACAGCAATGCACAAAGTACAATGGCACTTCTGAAAATAGTCCCCCCCCAAAAAAAAAACGATTACAGTAAAATTTAAAACGGGTACCGTACGTGATGTGTACAAGCACTCTTACCATAAACACCTTTTAATTATGATAACAAGAACAACGGTTGCAGCACTGCAGGTCCGTTAACATGCACTGGTACCGGAATAGTCTACTATATACTGCAGTTCACAGCAATCTCCGTGTAAAATGTCCCAACACTAATGCCAATGCAAACCTTTTAGCAATATGTTCTAAAATACAATTGCAAGTAAACGAGTTTTCTTAACATTGCCATAGTATGAATGTATGAACATAGATGGAACACACTTTTACAATTTTAATTCAAGTTAGGGATATTTACAGTCTGTCCTCTTCGATGGGGCAGATTTGCCCATCTACTCCATACCAAAGAAGTACAAGCACACACATATGTGCAATTCAAATATATATTGTTGCTCATAACATGATCGCTATCACAAGAACCACACGCTCAATTAAACAATGTAAAATACAAACTTCCATTACACTCCATCAGGGAAACTGCTGCAGAATATGACTAAAACACCACTACAGACTTCCAGAATGTATTACTAGCATGTACGGTATCTACAAACACACAAAATGTAAAAATGCCAAACTCCTGTTCTGATAAATGACAGCCACAATAAGAAAAAATAAGACAGTGATCTACCAAGCCCAAGCCAGCAGCCTGTGAACATATTGAGCTGATTAATATCGCTGTCACGCAACACTAGAAATTGGAGCACTTAGAGTAACTCAGCATACGTCTTTTTATGCAAAACTGATTTAAGTCGTGGAACATATTCATATATACTTAAGATACGAGTGATTGCATTAAGGACAGAACACCATAGAGCTGTTTTATTTACTTTATGTATTTGAAAAACGACTAAGGCCAAAAGTGGTAACAGAAAAATCGGGCAGTTACAAGCATTATACCAGCACTGAATGCCCCTATTGGCTCAACAATGTAATGGAAATCAGGCAGATACTGTATACATAGTGCACGTAATGGGTTACCGATCCTCAGCAAATCCTAAAATGGTTGTGGAAACCAGTGTGTGTGTGTGTGTGTGTGTGTGTGTGTGTGTGTGTGTGTGTGTGTGTGCGTGCGTGTGAGCGAGCGAGTGAGCGATTTGGACACACCAAGCCATTCTTTTACACTTGCTAAACTGTTTAGTGAATGTAAAATAAAAAAAAAGTAAGCAGCTTAGTGACTGTAGAAAAATGGTTAGGTAGATCTTGATCACACAGTTATGCACACAAACAAAACTACAGACATTAGAAGCGATAAAATAAAACGGTTGTTATTGGCAACCAAGACCATGTGCACTAGCTTGGAAACAAATGGCGCAGCAAAGGTAAACAACATAAAATTATAGCAATAAAGGTCCGAGAAGTAGTTTTGGAGTTTCGTATGCAAAGTCCACATGTGCACACACAACAATTCTGATGGCAAAGAGGAACGAAACATGCAATCTTTTACAGTTTATGCATGCAGGTGTGAACTTATTCAGCATAGCAACAGGAGAAAAGTCAGGATTATTGCAGGTGCCATACTAATGAGCAAATGGATACTTTGCCCTAGAGCTAAGAATTAAAAAAAAAAAAAAAAGATCACACTCACCACGAGAGAAGCTGATGTAGAGAGATACTCGCACAAAAGGTTCCAATACGAAAATACAGTGTACTGGAAACACACACAGAAAAAGAACTTCCCTACCTAACTCAACTGTATTTGAACACTCAAAGGGTGGGAGAAGGACCAGGGAGCTGTGACATCACAGAATGGGTGGGTTTCATTGTTTTAATTAGAAACAGGAGCCGGCCATGGTGATGTCACTTTGAGGGAGGGAACTGGTTAGAAAAAGTATCTGCGATGACGTGAATAATTGGGTGACTCCAGCAAGCTTTAATAAAGTGTGCGAAAATCTTTTTGAAAGTGAAACCATCACAGCACGCTAAGGTAGAATTCTGTTAGAGATGTAAGGTGGATTTGAAATATTTTAAATGCTGCACTGTTGTCCCTTTATAGAGGGAACTGTAAATAGGGAGAAAAGGGGCCAAGAAGTTGAGGAATGCATTACAGATACCTGTTGTACTCCTTTAAGTGAAAAGGGAAATGGCTAACATAGCAGGAAAAAGTTGCGACCTATCCCATCAATGAAAAAATATTTCAACCTGCTGAGAACTGGTTTTCTCTGGATTGAGAAAAGGATGCAGACAAAGAAGGCTACAATGCAGAAAAAGAATGTTTTCATCAAGAACAAAGTTTTGAAACTATAAAAGTGGTTGTAAAATTAAAACAGATATGGTTAAATAGTTGTAAGAAATATTTAGAGGGGCTGACAGAGGTTAAAGTACTACATAAAAAGGAGAATCCCACAGAGTAAAAAGATGAAACTGCAGAGTATTAAAGAGAAAATAAGGAAGTATCTGGATAATATACATACGTTTAGAAAGATTACTGTTAAGCAACTTAGGCAACATAAAGTAGAAAAGGTTGTTGCCAAACTTACAGAGCCCGTAACTAGAAAAACACTGAGAAATCCTGTAGCAGTAGTAGAGATATTTCAAAAATTAAAAAAAAAAATTGTGTAAAGCAGACAAGTGTGAAAAATCAAGACAAAAAAACAAAGAGAAATATTTATGAAAGACTTAAATATGTCAAGGTTAGAGGTAGATGGCCATCAACAATTAACAGTTAAGATAGGAGGACATAAGATAAAAATCTGCAGGAAAATGTCTAGGAATAGATGGTATTCTGGTGGAAGTTTGGAAGCTAGGAGAGAAGAAAGTGATAAAGATCTGGAAGGCATTGTTTAACTGTATTCTACAAAGAGGGGAGGCACAAACATTCTGGAAAAAAGCTGTGCTTGGCTGTAATACCTAAAGACTGCAAGTCCCATCAGATTTAGCTACAATAAAGGCCCATTTCAATTTTAAACCATGATCATAAAGTGTTTGTCTACAATGGCTAAAGAATGGCAAAGGTGCCACCACAGTTGACAGATAAGGAACAATGTGGTTTTGTGGAGGGAAGGCAGACATTTGACAACATTAACAGAATAATGACGATCCAGAGGGAAGCAGAATGAAAGAAAATATCGCTGTTGGTGTGTTCTGATGCAGAGAAAACATTCAACAGAGTAAGCTGGGATTTTATGAGTATGGAAATGGAAGCATTTGAACTTCCTGATACAATAATAAGTAAAAACAAAATGAAAACTCCAGCAAAGCTAGAACTTCCACTGAGTGGCATTAAAAACCTCTTGAATCAGAGGCACATGGGATATATGCAAATGAACGTTATGAACATCAGGTGTTTCAGCTTACAGACGATTCTGAATGCCCATGACTTGTTTCGTCATTTTAATGGACAATTTCAGGCCAATAAAGCCAAACCCCACTAGCTGTGGATATGCACATTTTGGCCTTGTTATGACCTTGTCAGCACAGCACAAGCAGAGTGTTTGACTAAGCATTAGAAACACAGGGCTGTTAAACCCAGCTGATGTCCATTATCATTAGGGTCACTGCAAAAATATCCCAAACAACAAACTAAAACAATGAGTGAGAAGGTCACTGAAAAACCAATTAGTAAAAACAAAATGAAAACTAAAGCAAAGCTAGAACGTCCACTGAGTGACCTCCGAAACATCTTGAATCAGAGGCACATGGAATATATGCAAATGAACCAATAACAAGGCCAAAATATGCATATCCACAGCTAGTGGGGTTTGGCTTTATTGGCCTGAAATTGTCCATTAAAATGACGAAACAATTCATGGGCATTCAGAATCACCTATAAGCTGAAACACCTGATGTTCATAAGGTTCATTTGCATGACCTTCACAATTGCACAAGGAGGTTAAGGATACCAGATTTGAATACATATTTTAGAGCTACATAGTTAAGGCTCTAACACCTAATACGAGAGGAAACCTACAGTTTAAAGTGGAAGGGAATGATGATGAATCAGGGATAATTCAAGAAATAAGAAGAGAGTGGGATTTTGGACAGAGATCTTTAAGGAGAATAACAACAGTCAAAATAGTATATTAATAATGTGGAGTAAGTATACCAAGAAAGTACAGTTGTGCACACTTACCATAAATGTAGATGTCCGAGTGTATTCACTGTTGCAGTCATCACCTGTGGGTTATCCCTGCTGTGATAGCCCTCGTCTGGCCCAAATACCAGCATCAGTGTTTTTCTGCGTCGGCTGCTGTCACTTGCTGCCTGACATCAGGTCGTCAGTGCTACAAAGGAAGGCAGCCGACGTCATTACATCAGTTTTTCTTGCCCTAACCAGTCAGAGGCCCAAGTAAATATAGTAAAGTGGTCCTGGTGGCTAAAAGCCACCATTAGAAACTTATGTCTCCCTAAAGAAAGAGGATATATGGTGGAAGGAGGGTGGGAAACCAGGACTGCAACAGTGAATACACTCGAACATCTACATTTATGGTAAGTGTACACAACTGTACTATGTTCTTCGTGTTTCACTGTTGCAGTCATCACCTGTGGGAGGATCCCCAAAACTGAGGAGAGGGGTGGTAGGATCAGTAAGAGACCTAGGAATGCGTCAGCATGCCCTGCAGAATTGCAGAGGCAAACCCTGCCCTAGCCTTAGAAAACAGAGGTAGGTGGTAATGCTTGGTAAAGGTATGGACAGAAGTCCAGGTGGCAGCTTCCAGGATGTCCCTGTGGGAACTCCTCTGAGGAATGCTGTGGAAGTGGTGCCTGCCCTAGCGGAATGGGTTCGAATAGACTTGGGGGGGGGGGGTTCCCATGCAATCTGTAGCAGAAATGGATACAGTGTGATATCCATTTGGAAATGGTTTGTTTGGAAATGGGCTTTCCCTCTGCCCATGGAGCAAAGCTGACAAGTAGTTGATCTGTTTTCCTGAAGGGTTTAGTACGGTTCAGATAGTATCTGAGCTGTCTGTGCACATCTAGTGAGTGTAGAATTCTTTCCCCCTTGTTTTGAGGGTTCAGAAAGAAGGTGGGTAGATGTATGGCCTGGATGAGAGTTACATTAGATACCACCTTGGGCATAAAGGAGGGATTAGTCCTCAGGGAGACCCTGTCTGCATGGAAGATGATGAAGGACTCAATGGCCATCAGTGCCTGAAGTTCTGAAACCCTTCTGGCTGAGGTGATAGCTAGGAGAAAAGCAGTCTTCCAGGACAGATATCTTAGTTCTGCTGAAGCAGCAGGTTCAAAGGGTGGCAAAGTAAGTTTTTCCAAAAACATAATTCAGGTCCCAGGCTGAAGTGGGAGACCTTCTGGGAGGTCTGATATTAGAAGCCCCTCTGAGGAATTGTTTAATCAAAGGATGGGAGAACAGGGGCTGTTCTGTATCAAAATGAGCTGAATGGCTGAGGCGTGGATTTTAATAGAGAAAAAGGAGAGGCCACTATTTAGTAGCTCCACTTAGTAGTCTAGGATAAGAGGGATGGAAGGTTGTGAGGTATTGCGCCCTCTGGACTGGCTCCAGGAGCACAATCTTTTCCATTTTCTTGCATACGATTTTCTGGTGCTGGGCCTTCTGGCCTCTGTGATAATGTCTAGGACCTGGTTGCTTAACAGGAGCCCCTTGTTTGCCTTTAGAGCATTAGCCATGCTGACAGTATGACAGTTTGCAAGTCTGGGTGCAGCATTCCCCCCCTCCACACTTGAGTTAAGAGGTCTGAGATCAGGGGAAGCTGCCTGGGAGATTGTAATGTCAGGCTGCACAGTAAGGGGTACCAATGTTGTCTGGGCCAATCTGGAGCAATGAGGATGGCCTTTGGTCTCTCCTCCCTTATTCTGATCAATACCTTGGGATTAAGAGGCAGAGGAGGGAATGCGTACACAAAGAGGGTGTTCCAGGGGAAGGTCAAGGCATCCACCTTCCACGCTAGATGGTGATACTCCCTGATACAGAATGTTTTCAGCTGATGGTCGAGATGTAAAGCAAAGAGATCCACCTCTGGAGTTCCCCACGCCTGAATGACTTGTAAAAAGATTTTTCTGTTGAGCTGCCATTCGTGGGGGGTCCAGTAAGTTTCTGCTTAAGTGGTCTGCCAGGGTGTTGTTGATCCCCGGTAGGTATTGGGCTATTAGGTGTAGTCCCATGGAAGAGGCTGTCAGCCAGAGGTTCATGGCTAGCCTGCACAGAGGGTAAGATTGGGTCCCTCCCTATTTGTTGATGTGCCACATTACTGTGGTGTTGTCTGTTTTGATAAGGAGAATCCCTGGCTTGAGCTGGGGTTTGAAGGATGTCAGAGCCTTTTGTACTGCCATCATTTCCTTCTGTCTGATGTGTAAGGGAAGGTGCTGGGCATCCCAAAGACCGTGGGTGCACCTGCCTTCTAGGTGAGCACCCCAAGCTATGTCTGAAGTGTCAGTGGTAATGGTCTGCCCAATTGGGCAGAGGGTGAAGGAAAAACCCTTGTTCTGGGCACAGGCCTCTGGCCACCAAAGAAACTCGGCCCTTATACAGGGGATCAGAGGGACAGAGATCTCTAGAGGTTGAGAGTGCTGACACCAAAGGTCCTTTAGGTACCACGGAAGTTTTCTCATGTGAAGTCTGGCCAGAGGAATTAGAAGGATGCATGATGCCATGTACCCCAAGGCTTGCAGGAACTTCCTTGCAGTGAGGTGACTTCTGGAAGCCAGCTGGGTAAGATAAAGAGGCAGGAAGCTCTGCTTTTCTGGGGATAGGAAGGCCATTTGGGATGCTGTGTCCAGCAGTGCTCCCAAAAAAAATGATCTTCCTATAGGGTGTTGCCTTGATTTTTTCTCGTTGATGCTGTACCCTAAGGAGGTTAGGAGGGTTTTGACAAAGAGGAGGTCCTTGAGGAGCTTTTCTTTGCAATCTGCCTGAATGAGACAGTCATCCAGATAAGGGTAAATTTATATATTTTTCTGTCTGCAAAAGGCTATGGCTGGGGCTAAGCATTTGGTGAATACTCTGGAAGCAGTAGATAAGCCAAAGGGTAGCGCAGAGAACTGAAAGTGTTGTGAGCCTGCTCCGAAACAAAGGAATTTCTTGCAAGATTCCTTTATGGGGATGTGGATGTAGGCATCTTTTAGATCTAGGGTAACTAACCAGTCCTTTTTTGTCAGCGTTGGCAGCAGCTGCTGCAAAGTTAACTTTTGAATTTGGGGACCACCAGGAAGATGTTCAGAATGGATAGATCCAGGATGGGGTGCCAAGTGCCCCCTTTTCTGGGAACAAGAAATAGTCTGGAATAAAAGCCTTTGCCTGTTTGATCTGAGGGGACAGGTTCTACTGCCCACTGGGATATGAGAGTTTGGACTTCTTTCGATGCCTCTGCCCACTGATTTGGAGGTAAGCCTGGGTACCCGCTTGGAATTGGGAGTTCGTTGAAGGAGAATTTGTATCCCTGAAAAATGATTTTTAAGACCCACTGGTCCTTTGTTACAGAAAGCCAATTTTCTTTGCAGAGGGAGAGCCTTTCTCCAAGTTTTTTGGTGAGTGAAAAGAGAGCGGGGGGGGGGGTCATTGAGATTTTTTGCCATAGAAGGATGGATTAGAACTCCCAGCCTTTGGAGTGGAAGTGGTCCACTGTGTGGTTCTCTGCTGTCCCTAGGATAGGAGTCTGTCCCTGCGGGGCTTACCTTGCTCCTGTTTGCTAGATGCAGGAAAGGGCCAGTGTTTTGAGGGAAAATTCCTGGTGAACCTAGGAGGTTGTACCGGAAGGAAATGTTCTACTGTTTGCAAAAATTTTGCTTTGTCTTCCATCTTTTTAAGCACGTCTTCTGCTTTTATTCCAGACAAGCGATCCTTATAATTTAGATTTGACATGATCAGGGAGAGGTTGTTCCTTCAACCATGCATGTTTCCTAATGACAGATCCTGACACTGCTGCTTTGCTTGAGGCTTCTAGGGCATCATATCCACAGTGTAATGAGTATTTAGCCACTTGAAAAGTAGAGTGCAGTAAATCTGCTAACTCTTTCGAATTGGCACAGTCAGGAAAGGTTGAAATCTTTTGTTTTAATAGTTCCAAAGTGTGTTGTTCATATTTTAACATGTGGAACTGACAGTTGAGTTCTCGGACAGCTAAGGTTGCAGAGGTGTATACTTTTTTACCCCATCTGTCCAGAGCTCTGGAGTCCTTGTTAGAAGGAATAGGATTCTTTGCAGAACTAGCCATAGCTCCTTTTGGTCGCTGTGTAATGACCTCCGGGTCTGCAGCAGGATTTCTCTACAGGTATTTGTGAGACTCCAGTACTCTGTAATACCTGTCAGGTTTTCTGGGAGCAGGTGGGAGGGCATCAGGAGTTATGCTGGACACATGGAAGACATTATCAACCACCTCTAAGAGGGATGGCCAAGGGTCTGTGCTGGGGTAGGTCTAGAAACTCTCAAGTCTTTTCTTAGACTGAGGGAAGTCCTGGGATTCCCAGTGGAAATGTTCTCTGAGGCTGTGATGGGTTTCCCCAAAGGAAAGATCTTCTGGTGGGGAGGCAGAAAAATGTGATTCCTCTGCATCTGACTCCTCATAAGCAGTCAGAGGTTGTTGTTCCTCTTCAAAATCTGAATAATCAGACTCCTCAGAATCCTGCTCTGTCAGTATTTCAGGAGAAAGGTCTCTTTCCCTTCAGAAGGTGTGGCCTGACTACCCCTGATAAGGGTGATAAGATCCTCTGCCATTTTAAGCATTTGAGCTTGAGGTGGTGCAGCAGGAGTAAAATGGTGGCTAGAGGTAGTTTTCCTATGAGTGGCCTTGCCTCTAGGCCTAAGAGTATCCATTGGTCTGAGAGAAACGGTAGTCGGTGGAGAAGACATCTTTTTTTGTCTAGATTCGGTAGTGTGAAAAACCTTCTTGGAAGCTGGTGCCTGCGTCGCGGCTCCGGACCCAACCAAGGCAGAGACAACCAAAGGTTCGGAAGACAAAGAAGATTTCTGCAACATACCTGACTCCGAAAGGGTTTCAGTAGAGGCCTTTGAAGGTATCAAATCAGGTATCAGGGGCTGCGAAGGCGCCTCACTGAATTCTGGAGAACTGACGACCTGCTTAGCGGCAGAGTCATCGGAAGGCTTAGCCTTGTGTGGTCTGTCTCTATCTTTAGCCTTACATTTTTTCGGAATGTCTAAGGACTGTTGGCTAATGGATGCCATTTAGGAATGTGAAGACGGAAGGCGAAAATACCTAGCGACAATAAGATCTCTACAACAAAAGGTTCTCGTGTAAAAGAGGGCACAGAACCGGCAACGGGGGCCATTGCAGTCTGTCCCTAAACAAGTGACACAGTATGAATGGAAGTCTCGGTGTGATATTTGCTTTCCACAAGTGAGACAATTGTTAACTTTTTCGGACATCGGTTAGTGCAAGAAAAATGGATTCCCAACAAGGTACTTAGCTTTAGACATTTTCAGCTGTAATTCAAACTCTGGTAGCAACCGACTCGCACACTTGCAAACTGCTTCTGCTACGGGCTCCACAGCAAGAAAGACTGATGTAATGGCATCGGCTGCTGTCCTTTATAGCACTGACGACCTGATGTCAGGCAGCAAGAGACAGCAGCCGACGCAGAAAAACATTGACTCTGGTATTTGGGCCGGCCAAGGGATAACTCACAGGTGATGACTGCAACAATGAAACATGAAGAACATCTAAGCCAACACGAGAATGGAGAAAATAAATTCTGCCAATAGTGACAAATGAAATTAGGGGTACACAAAATAGGGAAGGGGGGGCTGTAATTTACTGGAAGAAGATGGCAAAGTAACCATGGTATTGGGAACAAATAATTGGGGAAGAAAAGGTAAAAGGTAAAAGGTAAAAGATTGGGAAGAGGCCATGAAGACATTTGGATTGCAGGCTAGAGATTGCTCCCCTATCAGAGATTAATATCAGAATATATACAAACAGAAAGGGATTGGGAAATGCTAAATGAAAGACCTGCACTGGTTGAATTTTTGAAGGAATGTAGAAGAGAATCTCTTAAGAAAAGCCTAATGAGTAGGACATATAAAATATTGCACAATAACTACAAGAAATCAATCAGAGGAGGTCAAAAAGATTGGGAAGAGAGATTAGATAAGCAATTTATAAAGAAGCAATGGGAGGACATATGTATGGCTCCCATATATGCAACAAAATCTAAAAGATTTAGGATTTTTGCCTGGAAATGTTTACATAGAGACTTTTATACCTCAAGCAGACTCCACAGAATTGTTCCACTGGTAGACAGCAAATGTTGGAGGTACCTGGTAAGATATGTTCTCAGAGTGAAATGAATTGGTGGAGTTTAAAAAATCCCTACAGAGTTCTCTGTCAGGAATACTGGGCGAGTAAATGAGTGCAACAAAGGAAATGATTTTCTGAGCTAGTATACAGGATCTGAATTGCCTAGACTTTGTAAGGCTTTGTTAAGCTTTGTTCCCATGGCTACGAAAAAAGCAATTACTAGAAAATGGAAATCAAAGTCTAAACCGACTATACTAGAAGTAGTGAATATTGTAACATAGATAAAAGAACAGGATGTGGGAGGGTTAGAAAAGAGTGAGTAAATTACATAGAAAAAATGTACCGCTTAAACAAAAAAGGTGGAGGCTCTGCCCTTATCTACTCTAACCGTCTATCCCTAATTCCCCTGCAAATCCCAACCCCACATTATAAAAACACTGAAATAACAGCAGGACTACTTCAACTTAACATAAAAACATCTGCATTATTTCCTTATATATACCTCCAGGCAACAATACCTCAACCCTAGAAAATATTCTTCACTGGGCCTCATCTGAAATAAAGTATGAAACCTTCATTCTTGGCGATGTTAACATCGACTGGAATAAAATCAACACACCCACCCCCTCCCTAGCTATTAACCTCTACAACTTCACCCAAGTAATACATTCTACCACCCATCCTAACAAAATCCACCCCCCAGGGTCCATCTTAGATTGGATCTTAGTCTCTCATCCAAACAAAATCTCTCTCTCTGGTACTTCCCCTAACACCTTCAGCGACCATCTCCCTGCATACATACATCCATCGCTCTAACTCCTCCCAATACCAACATCATTACATTCAAACCCGTAACCTTAGCAACTTCGACCCCACAACTTTCTCTAACATTTTTAAGAAAATCAACTGGCAAATCCTAAACTCTCTCCCCCTTGACAATGCTGTCGAGCACTTTAACTCTATCTTCCTAAAGCTCAACTCCCAAGCCCCCCTAAGAAACAATCAAATCAAAACCAATTCTGCTCCTTGGCTTACCAAAGAGACTAAAAATTCCATGCATCTCAGAGACAAATCCTGGAGACTTTATCAAAAAACTAAACTGCCTACTGCCTGGCTCCAATACACCCAACTCCGAAACCAAGTAAAAAAGTTAATCACCTCAGACAAAAAAATCTACTACAATAAACTTCAATCCAACCATACTAAAAACCCAAAACAATTCTGGAAATCTGTTAACTCTCTTCTCCATCCAGGGTCAAGAAATAACCCCTGCCCTGATCCAAATTTAACTGACAAGGAACTGAGCACTCACTTTAATACCTTCTTTACAGACTCTATAGCTAAGCTAACCAAAGCTTTTCCAGACAAAAATCCTCCCAACTTCCTCAACCCCACCTCCAACATCCCTAATAGCCATCCCTCCATGTTCCAGCTCAAACCAGTTTCCACAATGTATATAAAAAAACTCTTATCTAAACTAAAGCCATGCTCTAATGCCCCCGACAACATTCCCCCCTCTTTCCTCAAATATGCTGCTGAAGGTATTGCTCTCCCGATTAGTATCCTGATCAACCGATCCTTAAAAGAGTCTTATGTACCCAAACTTTGGCGTTCTGCCTACATTCTTCCTCTTCACAAAGGAGGCAAAAACACCTCCATTTCTAACTTCTGCCCCATTGCCCTACTCTCCCCACTATCTAAAATCCTAGAAAAATGCATCCACCACCAACTTTTACCCTACTTAACTCAGAATCAGCTACTCACACCCACCCAACATGGTTTCTGTCCCGGCCACAGCAGCATAACTGCCCTACTATCCTTCCTAAAACTATCAATCAAACCCGAGATACCGGACTTCTTGTATCAACTATTCTGCTAGATCTTTCCAAAGCCTTCAACACCATCTCCCATAAACATCTTCGCTTCCATCTCTCCAACCTTAATCTCTCCCCCAACACTCTATCCTGGTTCTCCAGTTACCTTTCAGACAGATCTCAGTCTGTCAGATGGAAAGCCTCAACCTCTTCCTTCTTACCCACACCCACTGGCGTTCCTCAGGGGTCCATCCTTGGCCCCCTGCTTTTCAACATCTTTATAAATAACCTTCACACTGCCCTCCCTGACACTACAGTCATCCAATACGCTGATGACTCCACCCTAGTTTGTTCTGCCTCAAACCCTTCTGAACTTCTGTCCAAAACTCAAAAAGCTTTCTCCACTACTGAAAAGTGGATGCACCAAAACCATCTCTCCCTTAACTCCAATAAATCTAAAATACTAATTTTCCTTCCTACCAAGGCATCTTCCTTTAACAAAAACTCGTTCAATGTCCAAAGCCTAACCAACACTCCTATAGAAGTGGTCCCTTCCGCAAAACTCCTTGGCATCACCATTGATGAACAGCTCAAATTTGATCTCCACATTCAACAAAACATAAAGAAAACCCACCAAAATTAGGTATGCTCTACAGGAATAATCAATTTCTTTCTAACTCCTCTAGGCATACCTTAGCCATCACCTACCTCCTCCCTTCTCTCCTTTATGGTGCCCCACTTCTAACTAATCTTTCTGCTTCCAACACCTCAAAACTCGAAGCTTGCTATAATAAGATCTCTAAATTTGCCACCAAATCCAAAACCTGTACTCACCACTGCCATGCCCTACAATCTCTAAACTGGTTAGAACTCCCTAACTACCTTGACTATCTCCAACTAACTACCGCTCACAAATTAATATTTTATCCAGAAAAATGCCCTGCCTTATCTAACATCCTTCCCCCTTACATCCCTAACCGATCTCTGAGATCTGAACACCAAAACCTAATCTCCATTCACAAATCTAAGCATCCCGCTGGCCAGCTCCTACTCTCCTTCTCTCTTGGTAGAAAATGGAACTCCCTCTCACTTTCTCTTAGGACCATTCCTAACTCTGACTCTTTCAAGACCCATCTTTTCTTACACTTATCCTCCAAATGGAAATGTCCTTGCTTTCACCCAGTATAAATTCTAGAAACTTTCTCCACCTTGACCTCTATTCTCAAGCACCAATCTACTATATACTCTCTTAATTTCATTCTATGTTCCCCCTATATGGTTATAGCTGACTTTCAAGTTGACTGTAAGTATGTAAATACTGTTCATATGTAGCAAAAAAAAAAATTTTTTTTTTATCTTTTATCTTTGCAGACTCTACATCTTGGACATTGTACTTTTATGATTGTATTTTATGTAATCCTTACTGTATTGCCTACTACTGCATCTCACATATTCCTAACTGTTTGTGACATTGTATCATCATCCATTACTGTATGTAACTTTGACTGTACTGTTTTTGGAGCTTTTCTCCCCGGGCCTCCACTGAAAATGGGTACTTCTTGGCCCAGTGGATTTCCCCGGTAATCAAACTGAAATAAATAAAATAAGTAAAATAAATAAATGGAAATTGTGGGAACAATCCAAACAGAAAAATGTTTTGGATGAGGAATGAGGTTTAAGAGAAGGCAGGAACTGAACAAATTATCTAATATTGCTTTGATTATATGGTATAAAATAATATATGTGATATATAACGTTTGTAAATGTGAATTTGTTAATATGGTTTGATTACTTTACACAACTAAGTTTGCCTATTTCACAAGTGATAATTCAATAAAGGTGTGTAAAAAAAGGTAATCAGTCAGGTCCCTATTATGGGTGTATGAACTTCTCCAAGAAATGGGCATCTAATATCTTTTTCCTGAGTTCCTTTTTCAAAGAAGAGGACCTCAGTAAAGCTGTCCAACAGTAGTGGGGTGCAGTGTGCTAGAGGGAGTGATTATCAGACCTATTTATCCAATTCTCTATCTCCCTCTCTCTCTTAAACAGTGAGAGTATAGGGTGTTAGGACCCAACACGTTTCCCTAGCAGAGAAAGGAAAAGTGCTAGACTGGAGAACAAACTTTTTTCCTGCTATCACACAGAGCATATGGACAAAGGATCTGGACCTGACACTTCTAGTACTGAGGAGTGCAAGATTAGAGAAAACACATTTTTTTTCTTTATCCTCAATATAGTGTTGAAGGACACCAGACTGGGAAGTGGTAATGCCAGATTACCTAGTCATGACTCTGCTGACCCATACAGGCTGATACTTCAAATTGTGACCCTAGTATCATAAAAAGAAGCAACAGAGAAGGCACAGAACCCTTAAGTTTATCCAGAAGCTACCACACCAAGTAGGTAGCTGAGGTTGGAAGCTTCCAGACTGCAATGATGGCATCGTTGATGACTGGCTCTAGAGGAAGGACAACCAAGGGCTCCTCATACTTCGCCATAGATGTCACCATGCATTTGTAAAGAGAAGGGATGGGGGCTTGAGAACAGTCCAAGCCCCCCCACTGACAATTTTGCTAAAGTATGGAATATCTGTAGCAGAAGCAGGGGGGTGTACTCATTTATTCTCACTGACTCACGCTACTAGTTTACTCAGAGGAGTAAGCTTGCATTCCTTAAGACAAAAAAGTGAGCATGAAACTGGCTACTTGTAGATGCTTGGGGACTATGAGGTATCATTGCACACCACCCTAAGGAGGTGCACAATGGAAAGAGGTCTGTGCTAGGTTTAAAGTGAGCTTCAGGAATGAACTCCCTAAGGATGTAATGTTATATCACCTTCTACTCATATCTCACCAGAGATTAAGCATCTGCTTAATGTACAGCCCCTTAACATGTAATCCTTGGTGAGAGATAACCTAGTGAACCTTCTCTTGACACAGATCTGGCAGTCAAAACTGGCCTTGGTGATCCACCACAGGAAGAACATCCTTTATATGGATTACCACTGATCTGTGATCAGATGACTTGTGGGACCAATCTCCAAAAATCAGGATGATCAAATAAGTTATAGACAACTATCTGGCAGCAGTGGTGCAAGCACTCCAGATTATACCATGGATGGCAGGAATCAGGGAAGAAAATCCGTCAATCTCCTTATCCATTATTGAGGTAGGGGAATGACTGGGGCATGATCCCTCACTAAACAGGACCAATACCACTACCTACAGGGACTGGAATTATCAGCTGAACATCACACTCACTTCTGGGAACATCAGGAACCTTTGTTTGATCTCTGTCTGTTGTTCTGTTGATGCTCTGAAGAATGTTTGAAGTTAAGATGAGAAGCCTCTCATCAATTCCAGGATGAGCTCATAAAAGCTGCTATGTTTTTGATTATGTAGTAGACCAACAGCTTCTCCTTTCTTCAAAACTGAAAAGCCATTGTTTGTTAATTTCATGTTTTTAAAAGCCTCAAATACACATGGTAAAGCCTTGTACTCATGCCATGTGGTAAAACTCTGGAACCAGATGCCATCTGCCCACAGGCAACCTCAAACTTAAAATAATTTCAAGAGAAATCTCTATACTCAAGTCTAAAGTCTGCCCCTGCGCCTCCTCCTCCTCTCTTGGTTAATCAGTTGCCCCCCACACACACATTTCCTTCTCTCAAACTGCAGTGTTTCTCCTTGAATCAGTATCTCTAGAATTCTGTTCATTTTATAACAAATGATATGTACCCTTAACCTCTTCTTTTCTGTAAACTTTATCATGCAGATTACCAAATATGTTTTTGAAGCTTTTCTTCCTGGGCCTGATGCAGTCAGACCTTTCTAGCACATGCAAATAAATGAATAAATACTAAATGTTCTACCCCCAAGACAGGAAGACAGTGCAGCTGTGGATATGGCACAGCCATGCGAAGAGGTACTGTGCAGATGTGTAGGCATGCAAAATGTAATATTTTCCCAATAACTGCAAGGATTAAGGTCCAAATTGAGCAATAAGTGATAATTTTTTACCTTTGTTGACTGGGTTAGTCCCATTAGGTTAGTAGCATCTTTTTAGGGAAGGCCTGAGGTGGTATTTTTACTACAAGGAGAAATTTGGCAAGGGCATTGGGGAACTTCCCCTACTTGACATTGTTGTAAGTGGGACACATTTTTAAGGAGCACTTCCTGTTTTTGTTCCAGGTGCAGAGATGGCCCAGAGAGATACAGAGGCAGATGGACAGAGAGGAGATGATGCAGTGGTGAAGAAAATGGTGGAGAAAGCAAACATCAAGACCAGAAAATGTGTGCAGGATTCTGAGGAAATGTTTCAAAGAAACCTGTTTGATGGAGATGAGTTAGCAAATGATAGATGTATAATTACAACCCTCCAGTCGGAAGGGTCATGAGATGAATTACTTAAAGAAATGCTGGTGCAGAGTGAGCCAGAAAATGAAGGAGATGTTTCTGGGGGGACATTATGGAGAAAATACAAAAGGAGGATGAAGAGACAATCCTGAAGAACAGTGGTGAGATGGAAAAGAACACATGCAGAAAAAGTAAAAGAAGGCAAAAGTGGAGTGGCAGAAAAGAAGGCAGAAGAAAATGAAAAACGTTAAGTATATGATAGGGATTTAAAGTAAAGAAGAGAAAGAAATGGGCAGATATGAAGAGTGGGACAATTTAATAGCTCCTTCGGGTGTAGAAGCACATGAGGTGAGACCATTTATTCTCATTAACAAGAAACATTTTGTGCCATCATATTTTAGACTGTTTTTTCTATAGAAAATGTTCTTGGAGAATATGAAAAAAAGGATACTTTAACCCATGGAATGTTTGTATAATAAAATTGTTTAACAGAGAAACAAAAAAGAAAATTCATGTACAATTTCTAACAGAAGTAGAAAGAGAGACTTTAAAAGGACATTTCAAAACTTTATGTGAAGAACTACTGGATACTGAAAAAATGTAAGACAAAAGGTTTATGAACTGATGGCTAGGATTGTAATACAATGTTAAAAATAGAAAGAGAAAAAAAATGATACCTATGTCAAGCTTGATAAATGTGGAGAGGAACATGGGTGTCATTAAATACTGGGGACAACCCGAAACATGTTTTTTTTTGTGGACAATAAGGGCATTTGCTAAGTAACTGTGACAAAAGAAAATGTTATTTTTGTGGGGAAATGGGACATGATACAAAAATGTGAATTGAAATGTTATAAATGTAACCAAATTGGACATTTATCGATGGATTGCAAAAATGAAAACAAGAGCAAGGAAAGAGGAGATAATGAACAAAGAAGACATTTTAGAAGTAGCAAAAATAGAAGAAAATTAGATAAGAAAAAAACAACAGAGGATATAGAAGAAGGTTCTGAAATAAGTGAAGAAGAAGACATAAATTGGGAGGTAGTAAAACAGAAAAAATGAATTCTATTGGTAAAGGGTAAAAGACAGAAAAGGAAAATTTAAATGGATCAGTACAAAAGAAAAATAAGAAAGGAAATGTATAAAAAAAGGATATGCAGATATAATTGTTGGGGGTTGGTATAATGGTTAACGTGTTTGACTCTCAGACATATGTACTTGAGTCTCACCTCTGAGAAAAAAAATTGGTTAGGCTTAGGATGGCCTATTAAGAAAGCTAGCCTAGTAATTAGCTACAAGCTTATAAAACCATGAATATAAGGAAAAGGGAAATTTAAATTTTAGAGTACTTTTTGTAAATGTGAAAAGTATTAAGAATATAATAAGAACAGGAACTTTGGAGTGGAGTAATACATGTGATGCAGATGTAATTATATGAGAAGTCACCAGATATTTAACAAATGAAGAAAGATTACAGAGAAACTATGTGGAGGAAAGATAATGTAGAATTTGTGAAATGAGAGATGTTCTGAAATAGCTGTATTCTGTAGAAATACAGTAAATATACTAGATGTAACTTCAGCAAAAATGGGAAGATTAACCATTGTAGAATTAAAATGTAAAGAACAAGTATATAACATTATATGCTTATACTAATTATAAAGAAAGGAAAACTCATTTTATTAAATTTTAGACTATGTAGTAATAAATATGAATATTAGAATAACAGGAGACTTTAACTGTGATTTAAGAGGCAATCAGAAAAAGAAAGGAAATGATAGAAGAAAAATGTCAGAAATTATAAGATGTGGTAAGTTACATCTTTCGGAAAAAATTCAAGGACTTATAAAACGGGTATGTAAAAAACTGAAATAGATTATTTTACAGTTTCAAAAGGTTTAGTTATAGGAGAAGGAGAGGTAGTTTAAACAAGATTTTCAGATAATCATGCAATTTGGCTACAGATAAAGGAAAACAATGAATGTATAAAAATAGCCAAAGTAATAAAAAGGATAAATGAGAAAGCATGGAATAAAGAAAGAAAGAGATTAAATACAGTTATGGAAAGACCATATTACTATGGGAACATTTTATAAAAACAGGTCTGAATGGCAGATGATATTTAAAGAAAAATATAAAAAAAATTTACAGTGGCAATATGATGTGAGAAAAGTACAGAAAGTAAATTATAAAACATGCAGTGATGCATTGGAAGATTTAGAACACAATGACAGAAAGTATTTTGACAAAGAAAATAATTATATGAAAGAAATCAAGAATATATACAGTAATTGTTGCATAAACAAATATATTGTTTACAAGGAAAAACAGAAGTATCAAGTTTCTTAAGCATATTGGTAAAGGAAGATGGTAGTGTAATGACAGAAATAAAACATGTAAAAGGAGAATTAGAAATGTATAAAGAATTATGTAGTAGAACACTTAAATTCATATGGAAGATAGAAGACAAATTGGAGACTGTAGTATTGAATGATTACAAGATCTTTATTTAAGTAGTACAAAAGAGATTTGAAACTAAAATGGACAATATTATGGGAGGTAGCAAGGGGAAGGGCTGTCAAATTATTAATGATAGTCAGAGAGATGACATTATGAATAGAAAAGAAGCAGCAGCAAAACCAGCTCTAGTCTTAGAGTATATAGGCAGGTGATAATGCCTAGAGAAAGTATGCACTGAACTCCAAGTAGCTGCTTCCAGAATATCCTTAGTTGCCACCCCTTAGAAATGCTGTTGAAGTGGCAGTAGCCCTAGTGGAATGAGGCCTAATTCCAGCTGGAACCTCTTTGCCATGATGGGAATAACAAAATGCAATGCAAAAGCCAATCCACCTAGAAATAGTTTGTTTTGACACAGGCTTGCCCTGTGAACTCAAAGCAAAAGAAACAAGTAACTGCTGAGACTGCCTAAAATCTTTAGTCCTGCTCAAATAATAGCAATTGCCTGTGTACATCTAAAGTGTGCAAAATCTTTTCCCCTTTATTTTGAGGATCTGCAAAAAACGTAGGCAAATGAATAGTTTGGTTTAAAGCCACACTAGAAACCACCTTAGGCATAAAGGAAGGATTAGTACGCAATGATACCCTGTCCTTATGGAAAATCAAAAGGGCTCTACTGCCATAAGGGCCTGCAACTCAGACACCCTTCTTGCAGAAGTAATAGCCAACAGAAAAGCAGTCTTCCATGACAAATATTTCAATTCAGCAGTAGGTGCAGGCTCAAAAGGTTGTAGAGTAAGTTTTTCCAACACAAAATTGAGATCCCAAGCAGGAATAGGAGCTCTACGTGGGGGTCTTATATTCTTTGCCCCTCTAAGAAACTGCTTGAACAAAGGATGCGAAAACAAAGGTGGGTCACAATCATAGTGAGCTGAAATTGCTGCAGCATGAATCTTTATGGAAGAGAAGGACAAACCTTTGTCCAATAATTCAGTAAGATATTGAAGAGCCACACTCAAATTAGGCTCTGAAATCTCCAAATTCTTTGCTGTACTCCAAAATAAAAATCTCTTCCATTTTTCTGCGTACACTCTCCTAGTACTAGGCCGTCTAGCTTCCATAATTACATTTAAAACTTGTTGAGGAAGCTGAGAGCTACCATGCTTCAACACAGAATATGCCAAGCTGTGAGATGAAGAGATTGAAGCTTGACATTGAGCAGATGACCGTCCTTCTGAGATAACAAATGAGGAATCAGAGGTAAAGGCCATGGAGGCTTCTTTACAAGACTCCTTAGAAGTGGAGTACCAGTGTTGTCGAGGCCAATCTGGAGCTATCAAAATCATCCTTGGCCTGTCCTGTCTGACCTTTAGTAATACCTTTGGAAGAAGAGGTAGAGGTGGAAAGGCATAGACATGAAGGTTTTTCCAACTGAAAGACAGAGCATCCACTTTCCAAGCTGTGTGATGAAACCCCTTTGTGCAATACCTTGGCAGCTGGTGGTTTAGTGGAGAAGCGAACAGATCTATGTCTGGAGTTCCCCATGACACTGTCAATGTCTGAAATACATGAAGATCCAGTTTCCACTCGTGGGGATCCATGATTTGTCTGCTTAATACATCTGCTAGGAGTTCTGTGCTCCTGGCAGAAACCTTGCCTGAAGAGTCAGTTGCAGGCTTAACGCAGTCTCCCATAAAATCATTGCTTGCCTGCATAGAGGATAAGAATGTGTTCCCCTTGCTTGTTGATGTACCACATGACAGTTGTGTTGTCTGTCAGAATCAACACCTGCCCTGGAAGAAGTAACTCCTTGAACGCCATCAATGCAAACTGGACTGCTAACATCTCCTTCATGTTGATATGTAGATGCTGTAGTCTGGCAGGCCACTTGTCTTGTATCCACTTTCCATTTAGATGAGCTCCCCAAGCAGTGTCCGAGGCATCTGTCGTTAAAATCTGACTCGCCTCTGGCCGGGTCACAGAGAGTCCCTTGTTTAGGTGACATTCCTGAGCCCACCACAAGAATTCCTTTTGAAGGCAAGGTATTATTTGAATGACAGTGTCCAAATCTTGGCAGTGCTGTGTCCATACATTTTTGCGTTACCATTGCAGCTTCCTCATAGGCAGTTTAGCATTGGGAAGCACTAGAATACAAGATGCCATGAACCCTAATGCTTGAAGGACTGTCCTTGCAGTCAGCACGGACTGATGAGATAGTTGATGGAAGTAAAGTGACAGACTCTTTTGTTTGTCCGGGGTTAAAAGGCCATCTGGGCTGCTGTATTCAGTCTCACACCCAGAAAGCACATGTCTTGAGAGGGTACTAGACTGGACTTTATTTCGTTCACAGAATACCCTAGGCATCTTAGCACTGCTATGACATATTCCAGATGCTGTAGAAGGTGTTCCTTTTCTTGAGCCAGAATCAGGCAGTCGTCCAAGTAAGGATAAATTTGAATGCCTTGAAGCCTGAAGTAAGCTATCACTGGAGCCAGAACCTTTGTGAATACTCTGGGCGCAGTAGATAAGCCAAAGGGCAATGCAGAGAACTGATAATGAAAATCTCCAGTTGAAACCGCAGATACTGTCTGCAACTTAGCCTTATGGGCACATGAAGGTAAGCTTCCTTGAGATCCAAAGTTACCATCCAGTGATCCTTGCCCAGCAGAGGTAACAGTTGCTGTAACGTCAACATCTTGAACTTGGGAATGTCCAGATAAGTGTTGAGGATAGATAAATCCAAAATTGGTCTCCACGTGTTCCCCTTCTTTGGTACTAGGAACAGGCGAGAATAAAATCCGAAGCCCCTTTCTGATACAGGGACTGGCTGAATAGCCCCTATCTGAAGTAACTGAGAAACTTGCTTGAGAGCCTCTTTTCTTTGTGGAGGAGGAACATCTGGCATGCCTTTGAAAGGGGGCATTGTGTGGAAATAAATCTGTACCCGTGATGAATGATATCCAGCACCCATCTGTCTTGAGTGATTAAATCCCAATTTTCTTTGAAAAGAGACAATCTTCCTCCCAAAGGAGCTGCCAGACGAGAGTCCACTGGCAGCTGAAAAGGCAGGTCATTGGGTCTGCTTACGAAAAGACTGACCCCTGCCCTCACCAGAAATCTGAGCAGGTGAACTGTCTGATCTAGGCCTAAACGAACCTTGAGCCCTGCCCCTACCACGTCTAGATCTACCCCTAGACTGGGAACCATAAGCAGGATATGTCCACCCCTTAGCAGGCCAATTTCTACTAAACTTCGGAGGTTGCACCTGCAAAAAATCTTTAACAGTCTGCATAGACTTAGCTTTGTCCTCCATTTTCTTTAAAACTGCTTCCACAGGCGGTCCAAACAACACATCCGACTGTAAAGGAGCATCCAAAATCCTGGTCTTAACATGCTCAGCTAAATTCTGATCCTTCAACCATGCATGTCTGCGAAGAACAGAACTAGTAGCAGCCACCCTCGAGGAGGCCTGAACAGCATCAAAACCACACTGCAAAGAATGCTTACCCACTTGTTCAGACACATGAACCAAATCCAGCAATTCTTTACACTCAATACCTTCCGCCAAAGCATCCACCTTAGATTTCAATTGTGAAAGGAGATAATTCTGATATTTCAGCATATGAAATTGACAATTCAAGCCCTCATGGCTAGAGTGGAAGAAGTATATACTTTCTTACCCCACCTATCCAAAGCCCTTGCCTCTTTATCAGAGGGACAGGATTTTTAACAACAGAAGCTTTAACACCTTTAGGCCCCTGAGAAACAGTTTCTGGGTCCGCCCTGGGACTCTTAAACAAATACTTATGAGCTTGGGCACCCTATAATACCTATCAGGCTTAACAGGAGCAGGAGGCAAGGAATCAGGGTTCAGAGAAGCCTCTGCAAAACATCCTCCACCACATTCAACACAGGAGGAATAGCTACGGGCCTATGCTGTGGCAGAAACAAGAATTCCCTAAGCCTCTTTCTGGAGTCAGAGTAATCTTGGCCTTCCCATTTAAAGTGCTCCCTCATGGAGTGAAGAGTCTCTGAAAATGAAAAATCCTCAGGAGGAGAAGCTGAAGGAGTGGAATCATCCACATCAGAATCAGAATAAGCAGGAAACTCTTGCAAGTCTTCCACAGAAGACTCTGAAGCCTGTGAACACTGTTCAAAACTATCAAACTCCTGTTCCACCCTAGGCCTCTTATCAGGTGGGGGCATAGAACCTCTAATCAGAGTAATCAAATCTTCAGCCATTTTAAGCATATGTTTCTTAGGCACAGAGCCGAAATGCTAGGAGAAGCCCCTACAGAAGCTGAACTTGGCCTTCCTCTAAAGAAGCTCTGGAAACAGAAGGAGAGGCCCTAACTACCTTGGGAAGAGAGGGAAGAACAGTTACCTGAGAAGCCCCTCAGCCTGGCCTACTTCCTGAGAGGGCACATCCTGTAACAGTAAAGTATCTGCCTGAGACTCCATAGAGACTCCTGGCAAAACCTCTGGCTCCCCTGAGCCTTCTAAAGGACCGACGTCCGGGACTGCCGGTTCCTCACCCCTAGACTTCACTGTTTTGTCCTTGCGCTTCTTAGATGAAGCAGGCGCCGGAGCACCCAGCGGCATAGTATAATTGCAACGCTTCCCAAACACTAACCTAGCACAATCAAGCCTCCTCTTAATAGTGCGCTTATTAAATCTAGCACAAGAGCGGCAACCAACAACGCCGTGCTCAGGCCCTAAACAAGGTATACACAATGTATGATGATCCTATGGGGTATCTGCTTCCCAGAAGAAATACAGTTATTCACTTTTTCTGACATCCGGTAATATACTGAGGCAAGAAAAACCAAAATGTTCCCCAACGAGGTTACTTAGCCAACTCTGTACTCGGTCTGAAACTCCGGTTTGGAAAATCTCAGAACGCCAACCTGCACTCGCAAAATTGCTTCTGCATCGGACCATGCGGCAAAAAAGACTAAGGAAATGACGCCGGTCATGCGCATTAGTACCCTGACGTACTGACGTCAGTCTAAGGCGCCATGACCGACGTCAGCCTTATACTCTGGTATTCGGGCCGACTGGGACGCGGACTATACCCAATTGTCAGGACTGCAGCAAGGGAAGACGAAGAACATCAAGTATACAAAGTTATAACATTATATGCTTATACTAATTATAAAGAAAGGAAAACTCATTTTATTAAATTTTAGACTATGTAGTAATAAATATGAATATTAGAATAACAGGAGACTTTAACTGTGATTTAAGAGGCAATCAGAAAAAGAAAGGAAATGATAGAAGAAAAATGTCAGAAATTATAAGATGTGGTAAGTTACATCTTTCGGAAAAAATTCAAGGACTTACAAAACGGGTATGTAAAAAACTGAAATAGATTATTTTACAGTTTCAAAAGGTTTAGTTATAGGAGAAGGAGAGGTAGTTGAAACAAGATTTTCAGATAATCATGCAATTTGGCTACAGATAAAGGAAAACAATGAATGTATAAAAACAGACAAAGTAATAAAAAGGATAAATGAGAAAGCATGGAATAAAGAAAGAAAGAGATTAAACACAGTTATGGAAAGACCATATTACTATGGGAACATTTTATAAAAACAGGTCTGAATGGCAGATGATATTTAAAGAAAAATATAAAAAAAAAAAAATTTACAGTGGCAATATGATGTGAGAAAAGTACAGAAAGAAAATGATAAAACATGCAGTGATGCATTGGAAGATTTAGAACACAATGACAAAGTATTTTGACAAAGAAAAATAATTATATGAAAGAAATCAAGAATATATACAATAATTGTTATATAAAAAATATATTGTTTACAAGGAAAAACAGAAGTATCAAGTTTTTTAAGCATATTGGTAAAGGAAGATGGTAGTGTAATGACAGAAATAAAAAATGTAAAAGGAGAATTAGAAAGAACTCAGGAAAAGATTATGAATAGTGTAGTACAATATGTACAAGAAATATTGAAAGGAAAAAAGAAGGTAGTGAAAAAAGATGGAATGTAAAAAAAGTTAACAGAAAAAGAGAATAAACAGATGGACAAGGAGATTTCTTTAAATGAGTTACATAAAGTATTAGGTCAGGTAAATATAGATTTGGCTGCAGGACCAGATGGAATAGGATATGAAATATATAAAAATTGAAGGGACTGGGAAGAATATTTTTAAAGATTCTGAATGAGTGGTTAAATGAAGGTTTTATGTATAAAGAATTATGTAGTAGAACACTTAAATTCATATGGAAGATAGAAGACAAATTGGAGACTGATAGTATTGAATGATTACAAGATCTTTATTAAAGTAGTACAAAAGAGATTTGAAACTAAAATGGACAATATTATGGGAGGTAGCATATATAATATAAAGGGGAAGGGTTGTCATGAATTATTAATGATAGAGAAATTGTGGATGACATTATGAATAGAAAAGAAGCAGCAGCAAAAACCATGATAGGAGACCTTAATAAGGCATTTGACACAATTGGACATGAAATCTTATAGGTAATAATGAAATAATATAATATAAATGAGAAAGTTAGGAAATTATGTATGTCACTATGTGGTAATACTAACGTAAAAATAATTGTAAATGGCTGGTCAAACCAAGATGTACTCATGAAGAGTGGTGTAAGACAGGGATGTTTTAAACTTTTTGCATTAGTTATGAATATGATGGTATATAAAATAAATTGCAAAATGAGGCAGTGTATATAACACCTGAAAGGTTAAGAATTCCACTTCTGTTAACATATGCAGATGACTTATAATAACTGCAAAAAACAAAATTTAGATAAAAGACGTAATACTTAGCACACATTAGTATTTGAAGATTATAGGGAATGGCTTTAAATAAAGAGAAAAGTAAAGGTTTAGATGATGTAGTAAACATTGGAAGGGGTATACATTTTATAGACAGTGAAATTTCTGCATTAGGTATAAAATTGGGAATAAAGATGTAAGTAGAATTCAATCGGGGAAAAAACAAAAAGAAATAAAGCAAACCTGTCTTTTCTGGAGAACATATAAATTATCATTCAGAAAAAAGGTTTATTTGATAAAATTAGTACTGATGGGAAAAACAGCATACTTAGCAAGTATATTTATATTGTCAACATTATTTGAAAAGGAATTATTACAGATTTTTTAAAAAGGTATATGGGGCACTAAATTAAACCCAGTAAAAAGAGGAGTTTTATATGTAAATAAATAAGAGGTTTACGGTTAATTAAATTAACCTAGTGGTATACGTTGTTTCATTAAATTTGTACAAAGTGTTAGAGCAGATAAATGAAAAAAGATAAGAGATTAGTAGTAAAACTGCATAAATATAACCATTATAAATTTTGGGGTATGGTAAAAAAAAAAAAAAAAGAGTAAATTAGAAAAAAAATTGTATGAATAAAGAAATAAAATGTTACAAAAGTAAAAATTGACGATATAGAAAAAGATAGAAAAGCATGGTATAAGAATGTAATGATAAAACATTACTATGTAAAACCATGGTAAAATCTAACAGATAAAAAAAATAAAGCTATAAAAAATAAGAAGCAAATGTTGTGTCATAAGAAAGCAGAATGTCAAGATTTTTTTGTGGAGATTGGCAATAGATAAATTGCCAGTAAAAGGAAATATGCCATATAAGAAAAAAATGATAGACTATGTTTGCATTGTCAATAAGAAGAAACTACAGACATATGTTTTTGAAGTGTAAAAAGTTATGGGTAAAACTATGTAAACAAGTTTTTTAAGCTATAAAAAAAGTGAATAAAATAAATATGAATATTATAAGAAGTAAAGAATATGTTAAAATAATATATATTGTATGTTATATTGGTTAAATGGAATGAAAGAATAAATGAAATTGTTTAATGGTAAATGGATTTTAGTAGCAATATTAAGTAAAATCAGATGGTGGTGATGGAAGAAGGAGTGGGAGTCTAACAGGGATGGACATTTTGTATGATTGTTTAAACAGATTTTTATATCTATGAATTAGTAAATATTTCTAAAGATGCCAATATTTTGTAAATAACAGTTATTTCTGTATATAAATAAAGGCCCCCTATTCTTTCTGATAGGTGCCATGCCATCTTTTACATCCACTTGGGCTACCTCCAACTTAAGTAGATGGGGCCTCAGTTTAATATCTCATCTGGATGATAGAAAACAGCACACACAGCACTCACTTCTTATGCTGCAATGCAGTGTCAGCAATTGATATACCTCATGTGGGAATAGAGCCTACTGCATTAAAGGTGAGTGTGCTACCTGTTGTGCCACTGACACTCCAAAAATGGCCGGTTCTATGAATGTTTGCGGTTATGCAAATGGCATGTTAATTCACTGCACACATCACTTGAAAAATGTGGAGAATTGTGGCTGGAGAAGATGTACCTAACCAAGTACCTTACAGAGATGGTCTTTTACGTCAGCTCATGATATATCCTTATAGAAGGTAGCTTCTCCCCTCCTGCTTGCCAATCATTTGCCCCTCCCAAGCAACTCACAGGATCAGGAGTCAGTTGGGAGAAGCCATCAATTCAGGCAGACATCAGGAGTGGTTCAGCTTTTTATTTTAAGACCCTAATTCCACCCCCCTCCAGCACACACTTGGCCAAATACTGGAAGGGTGGGTAGGGTCTTTCAATAGGCTAACTGTGTGGTCCATCCTCACACTCCCACAAGGGGCATCCCCTCCAAGCAACCCCCCTGGAAGCAAGAGTGATGGCTTCCTCAGTCTCTACCCAAGAAATCACACCAAATCGGTGTGCCCATGCCATGTGTGTAGACTAGTCAGATGTGAAAAGGCAGACAGGAATGGGAGGGGAAGGGGACAACATCTGGCTAGATACAAAAGGGAAGGAGGAGGGATGGGAAAGGTGCTCAAAGTGTGGGCTGGGGATTTAACTCTGGCAGTTTTGGGTTGGCAGAGAATGATGGTCTTTTAAGAGAATGGGGCACCTTTGGGGGAGGACAAAGGAGCCAAAGAAGGTATTCTGTAGACCAATCAAACAAGAGGAAATGGGAAGGAGACACATGTTGTCAGAAGATTAAATGGGAAGAGAAAGGTAAGAAGCCGCCATACAGAGGATAAGGCAATGTGGACAGCATAACAGTTGAGTGTGATAGCAAGCAGTAAGGAGAATGCAGATGATGGGAAAAGGGCAACCAGGAGTAAGATGACAAGATGAAGGATGTTAGGGTGCAGAATATGGACATGCAGCTGTGACAAGTAACGAAAGGGACTTGAAACTAAAAGCAGGAATGCAGAATGCAATACCAAAAGAACAACTGGAGGAGGAGGAGGTATAGAGGAAGGAAGAGCAGTTGAAGGAGGAAGTAAATGACAGGAGTGACAAGAGAAAACAGTGGGTATGGCTTGAACAAGGAATAATAAACTGAGTGGGTGTAAGGAAAAAAGGTGGTAACAAAGCAGGGACAGTGAGAAAAGCTGGGGGAAGTGCAAATGAAGTGGACAAGTTTGCAGGTATGATGGGTAGTTACATGAGACAGGAAGTAAAGCAAAAGAAGGCAGCCAGTGTAAGTACAGAAATGAGGGTGTTGGTGACAGATGACTCAGTTATCAAGAGGATTAAGTGTGTCAGTAAAGGAGACAGCACAGAACAGGCTACAGTAAAAAAATAGACTCTGTATGCCATGGGGGAAAGTGCCCGGCATCACCAAGCAGGAGCGGTGTACAGATACTGGAGTGCCCAGACACACCAAAGGCTTGTCAGAGAAGACATCTGAGGTGGTAGTAAGCCAAACCAGGAAGGTGGCAGGCATACAAGGATAAAGAGTTAGACATAACCAGTAGTCAATACACCAAGGAATGACAGGATTAAGGATCACAAAGACTGACTGTGGTAGCAGCTGGTAGGTATTGCAGAGGATTCAATCTATCTTAATGAACTGCTTCCTGTAATCCAACAGACTGTTTCTTCCATCTACTTACTGGTGTCTCTGAGCAAATCACTTAACCTGATCGTGGTCTGGGTCAGTTGGGATATAGAACTAGGCTCCTGAATGGTTTCCTGGACCACATATCTAGTAACAGACAAAAAGAGAGGATATGGACTGGTATGAGGATGAGGGATGTCTAGTAGAGTGAAGAACTATATTTTACAAAAAAGCACATGTAAGCCATAGCAGTGCTTGAACTGGAATGGAAAGGTATACCTCCAAAAGTTAAGATTAAATAGGGATGAATCAGATAAGTCAATAAGGTATAGAGATTACACTTTCTTAGTAAGATGGCAGAAGGAAATAACACTAATTAGTCTATCATTTAGGTTCAGAAGTATATACTAGGCTAATGACCATATTGGTGAATACCAGGGTCAGTATGTTTGAACCTCTGGTGGGTATGCACACTATATGGTCAAGGGTATTTGTGTTAATAAAGTCCAGGAATTGTTGTGCCTGCGAGTATGAGGTTTCCCAGTCTATACAGGAGAAGTTAAAGTCTCCCATGAATAGGGTATTTGGTTTAATGGCGAGAGTCTCCAGTAGATCTAAGTATGAGCCTGGGATACTAGGGACACGGAGGGTGACCTACAGCTTGCTAGAATATAGTATGGGACAGTCTATGGTGATTTGCAAATGTATAAATTCAGGTCATCGTCCTGTTTAACCACTGTAGAGTTATGCCTGCTGCTAATGAAGACTGAGACTCCTCCACTTTTTGCCCCTGTCTGTGCAGCTGATAGTTTAAATATGTGGAAGGCACTGAAACTTTTCACTCTTGAGTACTATCCATGGATTTAAACCATGTCTCAGTAATGGCACATATGTCTACATTCTCCAGAATGAGGAGGGCTTGTAGGATACAGAGTTTCTTGTTTAGGCTCCAGAATTCAGGAGTAACACCTTTAGTTTTTTTATTTGCTTTGGGCCTTCCTCTAAAGAAGCTCTGGAAACAGAAGGAGAGGCCCTAACTACCTTGGGAAGAGAGGGAAGAACAGTTACCTGAGAAGCCCCTCAGCCTGGCCTACTTCCTGAGAGGGCACATCCTGTAACAGTAAAGTATCTGCCTGAGACTCCATAGAGACTCCTGGCAAAACCTCTGGCTCCCCTGAGCCTTCTAAAGGACCGACGTCCGGGACTGCCCGTTCCTCACCCCTAGACTTCACTGTTTTGTCCTTGCGCTTCTTAGATGAAGCAGGCGTCGGAGCACCCGACGGCATAGTGTAATTACAACGCTTCCCAAACACTAACCTAGCACAATCAAGCCTCCTCTTAATAGTGCGCTTATTAAATCTAGCACAAGAGCGGCAACCAACAACGTGGTGCTCAGGCCCTAAACAAGGTATACACAATGTATGATGATCCCTATCGCGGTATCTGCTTCCCACAAGAAATACAGTTATTCACTTTTTCTGACATCCGGTAATATACTGAGGCAAGAAAAAACCAAAATGTCCCCCAACGGGGGTACTTAGCCAACCCTGTCCTCGGTCTGAAACTCCGATTCCGGAAAATCTCAGAACGCCAACCTGCACTCATAAAATTGCTTCTGCATCGGACCATGCGGCAAAAGACTGAAATGGCGTCGGTCATGCGCATTAGTACCCTGGCGTACTGGCGTCAGTCTAAGCGCCATGACCGGCGTCAGCCTTATACTCTGGTATTCGGGCCGACTGGGGCATGGACTATACCCAATTGTCAGGACTGCAGCAAGGGAAGGCGAAGAACATCAAGTATACAAAGTTATAACATTATATGCTTATACTAATTATAAAGAAAGGAAAACTCATTTTATTAAATTTTAGACTATGTAGTAATAAATATGAATATTAGAATAACAGGAGACTTTAACTGTGATTTAAGAGGCAATCAGAAAAAGAAAGGAAATGATAGAAGAAAAATGTCAGAAATTATAAGATGTGGTAAGTTACATCTTTCGGAAAAAATTCAAGGACTTATAAAACGGGTATGTA
The DNA here is from genome assembly GCF_019279795.1 of Protopterus annectens. Taxonomy (NCBI): domain Eukaryota; kingdom Metazoa; phylum Chordata; order Ceratodontiformes; family Protopteridae; genus Protopterus; species Protopterus annectens. The sequence goes on from NC_056737.1 coordinate 618,423,866, forward strand.
AAAAACTGAAATAGATTATTTTACAGTTTCAAAAGGTTTAGTTATAGGAGAAGGAGAGGTAGTTTAAACAAGATTTTCAGATAATCATGCAATTTGGCTACAGATAAAGGAAAACAATGAATGTATAAAAATAGCCAAAGTAATAAAAAGGATAAATGAGAAAGCATGGAATAAAGAAAGAAAGAGATTAAATACAGTTATGGAAAGACCATATTACTATGGGAACATTTTATAAAAACAGGTCTGAATGGCAGATGATATTTAAAGAAAAATATAAAAAAAAAATTTACAGTGGCAATATGATGTGAGAAAAGTACAGAAAGTAAATTATAAAACATGCAGTGATGCATTGGAAGATTTAGAACACAATGACAGAAAGTATTTTGACAAAGAAAAATAATTATATGAAAGAAATCAAGAATATATACAATAATTGTTGCATAAACAAATATATTGTTTACAAGGAAAAACAGAAGTATCAAGTTTCTTAAGCATATTGGTAAAGGAAGATGGTAGTGTAATGACAGAAATAAAACATGTAAAAGGAGAATTAGAAAGAACTCAGGAAAAGATTATGAATAGTGTAGTACAATATGTACAAGAAATATTGAAAGGAAAAAAGAAGGTAGTGAAAAAAGATGGAATGTAAAAAAAGTTAACAGAAAAAGAGAATAAACAGATGGACAAGGAGATTTCTTTAAATGAGTTACATAAAGTATTAGGACAAGTAAATATAGATTTGGCTGCAGGACCAGATGGAATAGGATATGAAATATATAAAAATTGAAGGGACTGGCAAAAATATTTTTTAAAGATTCTGAATGAGTGGTTAAATGAAGGTTTTATGTATAAAGAATTATGTAGTAGAACACTTAAATTCATATGGAAGATAGAAGACAAATTGGAGACTGATAGTATTGAATGATTACAAGATCTTTATTTAAGTAGTACAAAAGAGATTTGAAACTAAAATGGACAATATTATGGGAGGTAGCATATATAATATAAAGGGGAAGGGTTGTCATGAATTATTAATGATAGTCAGAGAAATTGTGGATGACATTATGAATAGAAAAGAAGCAGCAGCAAAAACCATGATAAGAGACCTTAATAAGGCATTTGACACAATTGGACATGAAATCTTATAGGTAATAATGAAAGAATATAATATAAATGAGAAAGTTAGGAAATTATGTATGTCACTATGTGGTAATAATAACGTAAAAATAATTGTAAATGGCTGGTCAAACCAAGATGTACTCATGAAGAGTGGTGTAAGACAGGGATGTTTTAAACTTTTTGCATTAGTTATGAATATGATGGTATATGAAATAAATTGCAAAATGAGGCAGTGTATATAACACCTGAAAGGTTAAGAATTCCACTTCTGTTAACATATGCAGATGACATTATAATAACTGCAAAAAACAAAATTTAGATAAAAGACGTAATACTTAGCACACATTAGTATTTGAAGATTATAGGGAACGGCTTTAAATAGAGAGAAAAGTAAAGGTTTAGATGATGTAGTAAACATTGGAAGGGGTATACATTTTATAGACAGTGAAATTTCTGCATTAGGTATAAAATTGGGAATAAAGATGCAAGTAGAATTCAATCGGGAAAAAACAAAAAGAAATAAAGCAAACCTGTCTTTTCTGGGGAACATATAAATTATCATTCAGAAAAAAGGTTTATTTGATAAAATCAGTACTGATGGGAAAAACAGCATACTTAGCAAGTATATTTATGCTGTCAACATTATTTGAAAAGGAATTATTACAGATTTTTTAAAAAGGTATATGGGGCTCTAAATTAAACCCAGTAAAAAGAGGAGTTTTATATGTAAATAAATGAGAAAGAGGTTTATGGTTAATTAACCTAGTGGTATACGTTGTTTCATTAAATTTGTACAAAGTGTTAGAGTAGATAAATGAAAAAAGATAATAGATTAGTAGTAAAACTGCATAAATATAACCATTATAAATTTTGGGGTATGGTAAAAAAAAAAAAAAAAAAAAAAAAAAAAGAGTAAATTAGAAAAAAAAGTGTATGAATAAAGAAATAAAATGTTACAAAAGTAAAAATTGACGATATAGAAAAAGATAGAAAAGCATGGTATAAGAATGTAATGATAAAAAATTACTATGTAAAACCATGGTAAAATCTAACAGATGAAAAAAATAAAGCTATAAAAAATAAGAAGCAAATGGTGTGTCATAAGAAAGCAGAATGTCAAGATTTTTTGTGGAGATTGGCAATAGATAAATTGCCAGTAAAAGGAAATATGCCATATAAGAAAAAAATGACAGACTATGTTTGCATTGTCAATAAGAAGAAACTACAGACATATGTTTTTGAAGTGTAAAAAGTTATGGGTAAAACTATGTAAACAAGTTTTTTAAGCTATAAAAAAGTGAATAAAATAAATATGAATATTATAAGAAGTAAAGAATATGTTAAAATAATATATATTGTATGTTATATTGGTTAAATGGAATGAAAGAATAAATGAAATTGTTTAATGGTAAATGGATTTTAGTAGCAATATTAAGTAAAATCAGATGGTGGTGATGGAAGAAGGAGTGGGAGTAACAGGGATGGACATTTTGTATGATTGTTTAAACAGATTTTTATATCTATGAATTAGTAAATATTTCTAAATATGCCAATGTTTTGTAAATAACAGTTATTTTTGTATATAAATAAAGGCCCCCTATTCTTTCTGATAGGTGCCATGCCATCTTTTACATCCACTTGGGCAACCTCCAACTTAAGTAGATGGGGCCTCAGTTTAATATCTCATCTGGATGATAGAAAACAGCACACACAGCACTCACTTCTTATGCTGCAATGCAGTGTCAGCAATTGATATACCTCATGTGGGAATAGAGCCTACTGCATTAAAGGTGAGTGTGCTACCTGTTGTGCCACTGACACTCCAAAAATGGCCGGTTCTATGAATGTTTGCAGTTATGCAAATGGCATGTTAATTCACTGCACACATCACTACAAATTTACAGAAAAATGTGGAGAACTGTGGCTGGAGAAGATGTACCTAACCAAGTACCTTACAGAGATGGTCTTTTACGTCAGCTCATGATATATCCTTATAGAAGGTAGCTTCTCCCCTCCCGCTTGCCAATCATTTGCCCCTCCCAACCAACTCACAGGATCAGGAGTCAGTTGGGAGAAGCCATCAATTCAGGCAGACATCAGGAGTGGTTCAGCTTTTTATTTTAAGACCCTAATTCCACCCCCCCCCCCAGCACACACTTGGCCAAATACTGGGAGGGTGGGTAGGGTCTTTCAATAGGCTAACTGTGTGGTCCACCCTCACACTCCCACAAGGGGCATCCCCTCCAAGCAACCCCCCTGGAAGCAAGAGTGATGGCTTCCTCAGTCTCTACCCAAGAAATCACACCAAATCGGTGTGCCCATGCCATGTGTGTAGACTAGTCAGATGTGAAAAGGCAGACAGGAATGGGAAGGAAAGGGGACAACATCTGGCTAGATACAAAAGGGAAGGAGGAGGGATGGGAAAGGTGCTCAAAGTGTGGGCTGGGGATTTAACTCTGGCAGTTTTGGGTTGGCAGAGAATGATGGTCTTTTAAGAGAATGGGGCACCTTTGGGGGAGGGCAAAGGAGCCAAAGAAGGTATTCTGTAGACCATCAAACAAGAGGAAATGGGAAGGAAACAACATGTTGTCAGGAGATTAGATGGGAAGGGAAAGGTAAGAAGCTGCCATACAGAGGATAAGGCAATGTGGACAGCATAACAGTTGAGTGTGATAGCAAGCAGTAAGGAGAAAGCAGATGATGGGAAAAGGGCAACCAGGAGTAAGATGACAAGATGATGGATGTTAGGGTGCAGAATATGGACATGCAGCTGTGACAAGTAAAGAAAGGGACTTGAAAATAAAAGCAGGAATGCAGGATGCAATACCAAAAGAACAACTGGAGGAGGAGGTATAGAGGAAGGAAGAGCAGTTGAAGGAGGAAGTAAATGACAGGAGTGACAAGAGAAAACAGTGGGTATGGCTTGAACAAGGAATAATAAACTAAGTGGGTGTAAGGAAAAAAGGTGGTAATAAAGCAGGGACAGTGAGAAAAGCTGGGGGAAGTGCAAATGAAGTGGACAAGTTTGCAGGTATGATGGGTAGCTACATGAGACAGGAAGTAAAGCAAAAGAAGGCAGCCAGTGTAAGTACAGAAAAGAGGGTGTTGGTGACAGATGACTCAGTTATCAAGAGGATTAAGAGTGTCAGTAAAGGAGACAGCACGAAACAGGCTACAGTGAAAAATAGACTCTGTATGCCATGGGGGAAAGTGCCCGGCATCACCAAGCAGGAGCGGTGAACAGATACTGGAGTGCCCAGACACACCAAAGGCTTGTCAGAGAAGACATCTGAGGTGGTAGTAAGCCAAACCAGGAAGGTGGCAGGCATACAAGGATAAAGAGTCAGACATAACCAGTAGTCAATACACCAAGGAATGACAGGATTAAGGATCACAAAGACTGACTGTGGTAGCAGCTGGTAGGTACTGCAGAGGATTCAATCTATCTTAATGAACTGCTTCCTGTAATCCAACAGGCTATTTCTTCCATCTACTTACTGGTGTCTCTGAGCAAATCACTTAACCTGATCATGGTCTGGGTCAGTTGGGATATAGAACTAGGCTCCTGAATGGTTTCCTGGACCACATATCTAGTAACAGACAAAAAGAGAGGATATGGACTGGTATGAGGATGAGGGATGTCTAGTAGAGTGAAGAACTATATTTTACAAAAAAGCATATGTAAGCCATAGCAGTGCTCGAACTGGAATGGAAAGGTATACCTCCAAAAGTTAAGATTAAATAGGAATGAATCAGATAAGTCAATAAGGTATAGAGATTACACTTTCTTAGTAAGATGGCAGAAGGAAATAACACTAATTAGTCTATCCTTTAGGTTCAGAAGTATATACTAGGCTAATGACCATATTGGTGAATACCAGGGTCAGTATGTTTGAACCTCTGGTGGGTATGCACACTATATGGTCAAGGGTATTTGTGTTAATAAAGTCCAGGAATTGTTGTGCCTGCGAGTATGAGGTTTCCCAGTCTATACAGGAGAAGTTAAAGTCTCCCATGAATAGGGTATTTGGTTTAATGGCGAGAGTCTCCAGTAGATCTAAGTATGAGCCTGGGATACTAGGGACACGGAGGGTGACCTACAGCTTGCTAGAATATAGTATGGGACAGTCTATGGTGATTTGCAAATGTATAAATTCCAGGTCATCGTCCTGTTTAACCACTGTAGAGTTATGCCTGCTGCTAATGAAGACTGAGACTCCTCCACCTTTTGTCCCTGTCTGTGCAGCTGATAGTTTAAATATGTGGAAGGCACTGAAACTTTTCACTGCGAGAGTACTATCCATGGATTTAAACCATGTCTCAGTAATGGCACATATGTCTACATTCTCCAGAATGAGGAGGGCTTGTAGGATACATAGTTTCTTGTTTAGGCTCCAGAATTCAGGAGTAACACCTTTAGTTTTTTTTATTTGCTTTGTTGGAAGGTTTATCAATTTGGCATTGCCGAAAAAAGGCTGTAAGAGGTGGATAAAGTTTTGGCCAGAATTGAAAGGCCTAGCCGTGCCAGGTGCAGACTATCCTTTGAAAAGCAATGTGGTCTATTAATCATGTCCTCCCATGCAGACAAATACTGAATTCCCCTGGAAAGACACTAGAAATTAAACCAATTACTGAAGTCAGTCTTCTTTTTTTCATACTGTGGCACAACCTTGGTGAAGGTAGAATGCTGCTTAATGTAAGGCACATACCTGCCGAAGACACATATTCAGACAGATCTCAGGTCATTAACCCTCACGTGGACTATGACAGAATCATACTGGTATCTGTGGTGTGCTGACTTGAATGCATGAGCAACTCGGTGGATTCTGGCTCCAGATAAGTAATTAACCATTGTCTTTTCCTTGTTCAGTCTGGTAAGTGGCGAATGTGTGTGTCACACAATGGAGTCCCTTATGACAGGAGTCCAAGATAATGTGCTAGCTTGACTTATGGGCTTTGCTCTAGGGATTACACTGGATGTAGATGTATGTTTGGTGTCTGGTATTGGTTTTGGTAATGCTTTAGAGGTTGCGTTGCTGTTTATAGCCTTAGGAGGCCTTTGAAATTTGGGAAGATTGAGTTCAAGTGCCTCAGGATTGGTTGATTTATGTCTGTGGTGGACACTATGTATGGTGGATGTAGTTTGCGTGTTCTTGACAACCTTGTTTCTGTAAGAGATTTTTTGCCTGTAACGAAATTATGTATGTGCACCTCTTGCATACTGTATTTTTTAAGGATTAAATGGTTGTCTGTGATGATGAGGCAATTGCTATATTGTCTCAGGATGCCCATACCTATCAAGCTAGCTATGGAGACATGTAAAAATTGCATATCCATATAGTCTGGACCTGTATTTGGGTGGGGTACTGTAGGTCGTGAACTGGGTTACACAGAGATAGTACAGTTGTGTACACTTACCATAAATGTAGATGTTCGGGTGTATTCACTGTTGCAGTCATCACATTTGGGTTATCTGCTTGCAGTAGCCTGCAGTCGGCCTGATTATCAAAGTCTTGGGTCCTGCGTCGGTTGCTGTCTCATCTTCCGTGACGTCACGTAGTCAGGGGTATAAAGCATGCAGCCGACGCCATTACATCAGGTTATGGATCTGAAGGTTAATAAATAATAATTCCATTTATTGTGGTGGTCAGACTCCAGTGTTTCTACTTTATCAGTTTTTCTTGCCCCAGATGTCAGGTGCCCCCATAATGGGAAGCAATTAAATATATATATAAATATATATATATATATATATATATATATATATATATACAAGGTTATACCTCCAACAAAAAAGCAAATATACCAAAAAGCTTTTAAGTATAGTAAAGAAGAATAGAGGCATAGCCAAAAGAAGTCAGGGGGCTGGAGGGAGTGTAACTAGGACTGCAACAGTGAATACACTCGAACATCTACATTTATGGTAAGTGTGCACAACTGTACTATGTTCTTCGTGTTTCACTGTTGCAGTCATCACATTTGGGTAGATTCCCAAAGCTAAGGATGGGAGGAGGAATAAGGCCCTGCAAGACTGCAGTGGCAAAGCCAGCTCTGGATTTAGAGAAAATTGGAAAATGGTAATGCTTGGTGAAAGTATGTACAGAACTTCAGGTAGCAGCTTCTAGGATGTCTCTGGTAGGGACACCTCTGAGAAAGGCTGTAGAGGTAGATGCAGCCCTGGTTGAATGGGATCTAATCCCCTGTGGGATAGATTTTCCATATTGCAGAAATGAATGCAATGGCCTATCCATTTAGAAATGGTTTGCTTTGAAATAGCCTTCCCCTCTGCCCCTGCAGCAAATGCCACCAGCAGTTGTTCAGATTTCCTTTGAGAAGTAGTCCTGTCCAAGTAAAATCTAAGTTGTCTGTGTACATCTTAAGGAGTGCAGTATCCATTCCCCTTTGTTCTGTGGATTAGAAAAGAAGGTTGGCAAATGAATGGACTGATTAAGAGCAAGGGTGTAGTCAGGCATACGCTTTGTACTCTACTGAGTACATTTTTTTCTGTGCATCATATCAGCATGGCTTTTTTCTGGTCATATTATGTCTACAACTTTCTAAATGAATGCCTTTAATAAAAGATGCAATTTGCTAATCTGAAAACAAGATATTTAATAGTTTAGGGGGAGTAGCTGAAAGTGTTACTTTCATTAATTAAGTGCATGGGGACAGCATTTTGAGAGATGTGTCCATTTTTAAGTGATAGGTGCCCATGGGGGGGTAGCACTAAGAGCTTGTGAGTACAGAATGGAATTTGCTAGCTACACCCCTGATTAAGAGCCACACTGGATACCACCTTAGGCATGAAACAGGGATTGGTACTGAGGGGCACCCTGTCCGCATAAAAGATAATGAAAGGCTCCACTGCCATAAAGGCCTATAATTCAGATACCCTTCTTGCTGAAGTGATTGCTAAAAGGAAAGCTGTTTTCCAAGAAAGGAATTTTAACTCTGCAGTTGCAGCTGGCTCAAAAGGATGAAGAGTGAGTTTTTCCAATACAAAGATAAGGTCCCAGGCTGGAGTTGGGGCTTTCCTGGGTGGTCTTAAGTTTCTGGCCCCTCTGAGGAACTGCTTGAGCAGTGGGTGGGAAAAGAGGGTGGTTCTGTGTTGTAATGAGCTGAAATGGATGAGGCGTGAATTTTGATGGAGGCAAACAATTGGGCGCTGCTGTGGCCATCCCTTGAGTTTGGTTCCAGGCACAGAATCTTTTCCATTTTTCAGCATAAGATTTTCTAGTACTAGGCCTCCTTGCCTCCAAAATGACATCCAACACTTGTTTACTGAGGGATGGTAACAGAGAGATTAGGTAATTATCCAGCCTGCCAGGTTCAGGGTTTGAAGCTGGGGGTGCAGAATCTGGCTCTCCTGCTGTGACAGCAGGGTAGGGGTCTGAGGCAGGTGTCATGTGGCCAGCTATGACACATTGCGCAAGAGGGGGTACACCAGTGTTGGCGTGGCCAGTCTGGTGCAATCAGTATCATCCTTGGTTTGTCCTGTTTTATCTTTAGTAGCACTTTGGAGAGGAGAGGCAGAGGAGGAAATGCATAAACTGATAGATTTTTCCAGCTGAAGGACAGAGCATCCACTTTCCAAGCTTGTTTGTGAGGAGTCCTTGTGCAGAATTTGTCCAGTTGGTAGTTCTGGGGGGAGGCAAACAGGTCTATATCTGGGCTCCCCCATTTGTTGATCAACATGTTGAAAGTCTTTGGTTCCAGTTTCCACTCGTGTGGGTCCATGACATTTCTGCTTAGTTTTTCTGCCAGTGTATTTAGTTTTCCTGGCAGGAATTGAGCCTGTAGATGCACTTGGTAGCTCAGGGCTGTGTTCCACAGAGCCATGGCTAGTCTGCAGAGGGGATAAGAATGGGTACCCCCCCTGCTTGTTTATGTACCACATAAAAGTGGTGTTGTCCGTCTTTACCATTAATTGTCCTGGAAGAATGTGGTCCTTGAAGGCTGTCAGAGCATTCTGTACAGCTAACATTTCTTTTTGATTGATATGCAGGTGCATTTGACTTGGGTTCCATTTGCCCTAAATGCACTTCCCTGCCAGGTGAGCCCCCCCATACATAGTCTGAGGCATCTGTTGTTAGGGTTTGGGCGCAGGGGGTACAGTGAATGGTAGTCCATCGTTTTGGTGGCAGGCCTCTGCCCACCAAAGGAATTCTAATCATAGGCAAGGTATGATAGGAATCATTGCTTCTAGATCCTGAGAATGTTGACACCATAGGCTTTTTAGATACTACTGTAGTTTCCTCATATGCAGTCTTGCATATGGAATTAGTGGAATGCACGAGGCCATGAACCATAAGGCTTGCAGTATTTGCCTTGCAGATAGCAGGGTTTTTGTGGCCACTAGTCTGAAGTAAGTTGTCAAATTAATTTGTTTCTCTGACGTGAGAAAAGCCATCTGGGAAGTTGTGTTCAAGCTTGCTCCCAGGAATATAATTTGTTGACAGGGTACTGAATTTCTTTTTGTTTATGGTGTACCCCAGACAAGTTAACACCTTTTGTAGAAATGTCAGATGATTCAGAAGTATGTCCTGGCTTTCTGCCTGAATTAGACAATCGTCCAGGTATGGGTATATTTCAATATTTCTTTGCCTGCAAAATGTAATGACTGGGGCTAGGCACTTTGTGAATACCCTGGGCGCAGTAGACAAGCTAAAGGGCAGTGCAGAGAACTGACAGTGCATGCAGCCTGCTTTGAACCGTAGGTATTTTCTGCAAGATTCCCTGATTGGGATATGTAGGTAGGCTTCCTTTAAATCCAGTGTTGCCAACCAGGCATCTTTGCCTATCATGTGAAGCAACTGGTGAAGAGTTAGCATCTTGAATTTTAGAATCACTAAAAAGGTGTTTAGGACAGACAGGTCCAGGATAGGATGCCATGAGTTGTCTTTTCTGGGTACCAGGAAAAATCTTGAGTAGAAACCTTGTCCCTTTTCCTCTTCTGGTACAGTCTGAATAGCATTTAATCTTAAGAAAGCAAGCACTTGCTTTTGAACCTCTGCCCACTGATTTGGGGGTAGATCTGGACAACCGTTTGGGGTTGGTAACATGTGGAAGTGAAATCTGTATCCTTAGGAAACTATGTTTAAAACCCATTTGTCCTGGGTAATGACTTCCCAGTATTCTGCTTGCAGAGCAATCTTTCTCCCTAAAGGAGCAGTCATTTGAGAAGTGTTTGGAAGTTGTAATGTTAAGATCATTGAGACAGCTTACCACAGGGGGGAGTCTTACTACTCCCTGATTTGGAAGTGGGAGCCCCCCACTGCTTAGTCCTGTGCGTACCCTGGGACTGAACCCTGGGTGTTCTGCTGGTTCTGGGTTTGAACTGAGAAGACCTAGAAGAGGCAGGAAAGGACCAATTTTTTGAGGGACAATGCCTACTAAATCTAGGAGGATGCACTTGTAAGAAATCTTTAACAGTTTGCATAGATTTAGCTTTTTCCTCCATCTTTTTAAGAACAACTTCTGCTTTGTCACCAAACAGGCGGTCCTGATTTAAGGATGCATCCAGCAATTTAGTTTTAACATGATATGACAAAGATTGCTCCTTAAGCCAAGCATGCCTCCTAAGTACAAACCCAGTGACAGTAGCCCTGCAAGATGCCTCTAGTGAATCAAAACCACATTGCAAAATATGTTTTCCAGCCTGTTCAGCAGAATGCATTAAATCCTGTAAATCCTTATTTTCAGCACAATCAGGAATCAACATAATTTTCTGTTTAAGCAATCCAATAATATGCTGCTGATACTTTAACATATGAAACTGCCAATTTAAGGCCCTGATGGCCAAGGTTGCAGAGGTGTATACCTTCTTAGCCCATCTATCCAGGGCCCTGGAATCTCTATCAGAGGGGGAAGGATTTTTGGCAGTAGTGGCCTTAATGCCCTTGGGTCTTTGTGAAATGTTCTCAGGATCCGCAGTAGGATTTTTAAAAAGGAACTTGTGAGAATCAGGATCCCTGTAATATGGATTAGGTTTTCTGGGAGCAGGAGGTAGAGTCAGGGGCCAAGCTAGATTCTGAAAAGGCATCGTCAACAATGTCCAGCACAGGAGGGACAGCTAAAGGCCTGTGTTGGGGCAGGAGTAAGAAATCTCTCAGCCTCTTTTTAGAATAAGAGTAATCCTGGCTTTCCCAGTGAAAATGTTCCCTAAGAGTATGCAAGGTTTCACCAAAAGAAAAATCCTCTGGGGGAGAAACAGAGGGAATAGAGTCCTCTGCATCAGAATCCTCATAGGTAGATAAGGGTAAATCCTGGTCATCAGAGGAGACAGAAATTTCAGAATCCTGGTCAGAAGTATCATAAGCAAATTCAGTTCTAGGTCTCTTAGAGGGGGAAGGTTGGCTTCCCCTGATTAAAGTAATAAGGTCTTCAGCCATTCTTATCATTTGTTTTTTAGGCATAGAGGCCTGACCATGCGGTCTGGGCATCGGTTTCCTAGGCATGGCTCGAGTTTTAGGCCTAGAAGAAGAAGATGGCATTGGTTTAATATGCAAGTCAGAAGGCTTGAATACACCCTCATAAGCCGGTGCCTGCACAGCGGCTCCAGACCCATCCAAGGTAGAGACATCTGCAGGTTCCACAGTTGAAGCATCTCACGGCATCTCCAAATGGGTCTCAGTAGAGGCCTGCATATCTGAAGTAGTGGGTATCAGGGGCTGCGAAAGCACCTCACTGAGTACCGGCGAACTGGCAACTAGCTTAGGAGAAGCATCATCGGCAGCTTTGGACCTAGGCGGCCTGTGTCTGTCTTTATCTTTGCGTTTTTTCGGAATGTCGGTAGTCGGGTGGCTTACCGAAGACATATCTGGATAATTGAACAGAGTACCAAAATATTTAAAAGCGAAAATGTACCAACGACGAATAGTTTTTGGTTTAAATAAGGCACAAAAACAAAAAACAGCGAGGTACTTCGTGGTCAGGGCCTAGGCAAGGAATACAGTACGAATGCAAATCTTTGAGGTATTTTCTTTCCACAAGAAATACAATTATTGACTTTTACTGACCGGTTAAGAGCAAGAAAAAGTTTCCCCAATGGGGTACTTAGCTTTAGTTGAAGACTTTCAGGAGTCAGCCGACCTGCGCTTGCGAACTGCTTCAGGCACCGTACGGCAAGAAAGACTGATGTAATGGCGTCGGCTGCATGCTTTATACCCCTGACTACTTTATGTCATGGAAGATGAGACAGCAACCGACACAAGACCCAAGACTTTGATAATCAAGCCGACTGAGGGCTACTGCAAGCAGATAACCCAAATGTGATGACTGCAACAGTGAAACATGAAGAACACCTCCTTAGGTGGTCTCTAGGGTTTGTCAGTAGACTAGGTTAAATTGCGCTAAGATATAATAGTGGAGTTGTTTATGGTATAAACTAGTTGCTCTATGCTTGTTTCCATGCAATGGCTTTGTTTTAGAGACACTATGTTACAGGTTTCTGTTCTAAGGGAAGTTTTACAGATAAATTTACTTTCTGGGCATTTGTGTCTGTACATGGTATTGCTAACCTCTTGATGTAAGGACACCAAGAATGATTGCTTGCTAGTGTAATGTTACAACAAAACAACTTACTCATCCTTGACAAGGCAATTTCAATTATTAGGGACCTTTAGAATTATTTAAAGGCAACAACAAATAATGCAAAACTACAGCAGTCGTACTCTAAATTAACTGAAGTGCAAAATATTAACAGAAATCTCTTTTCTGCCAAAGATGAAACAGAATTAACTCAGGACTTCCCCAGAGTGTGGCAAGGGTGCCACACTCTGGGGAAGTCCTGAGTGTGGCCAGAGCGCCAAGCAGATAGAAAATGAACATGAAACTATTTGTAGCAGGGCAGGTTTACTCAAGTGCAATACCAGTTTGTTGGGTGGGTACATAGTAGTATGGGTCTAGGGAAACAGTGGGTGGGAAAGTACTTAAATACTCTACACAACTGACAACAGCAATCTGGAAATCAGATTAATATAAGGGACAGAAGCCAGAAACACAGCCTTTTAAAACCATAACAAGAAAAGGCTGGGAAAATAATTTGAACTGGAGCTATAGCCCTATTGTTAGAATTTTAGAAACTTTTAGTTTGGTTTTAGTTTAATATCTCAGTGGGGGTAGGGTGAGGCACACTCAAGAAACTGGGAAAAAACAGCAACAAGGTAAACAGAAATGTACTGGAATACAACTTTATGCAGGTATATACAGCTATAAAAAGTACTGGAGCAGAATTCACAATACTGCCACTACTACAATCCTACCACAAGCTAAGGCACCAGACTTTGTAGAAAGTTACCAGTGATACTGTAATACCTGACTAAATGAGGCTCAAATTAGGCAGCAGATCACAGTCTTGACACGACTGTGGAAGAAGCTGCAAGACTTAGGCCTTAAACTGGGTCTGAAACACAACAAAGTTACCTTTAACATGTACTTCTACTTATGGAACTAGAAGTGCAGGAAAATGTACAAACAATGCTAAAATCTTGCAATAATACACAATCTTCACACAATTGCAAATGAAGCTACAAGACTATGGTCCCACAGCAAGCTAAAAAATGCAAATGTATAACTTGTTTTTGCTAAAGCTTGGACAAAAAGCAAGTAGTACAAAAATATCATTAAACAGGTCACTAAGTGCAAGTTAAAATATTAAAAATAATTTAAATAAAAATGTTTTTTCATTTTTGATGAAAAGCTTGTATTTCAAACCTCTCCTTGAACAAAAGTGCATTTAGCATTCTACCTCCCACCCACCCTTTTATCCAATTGTCATATGCCCTCCTGAACACCCCTGTGAATTCTTTATCCAGTTCTTATTCCAGCAGTCCATTCCGCTGTTCACAACCCTTACCAAAAATAAATACTTCTACAGATAATAGAAGTAGATGGCCTCTATGATCCATGTCTTTTGCCTCTGTCCCTCTCAGTCTTTTATTGTACAGGATGATCCCTTCACACCTCCCTAGCTCATCTAGCCTCTGGTTATATATTTTATCCTCATCCCACTCATCCTTCTGGTGGCTTCCCTCTACACTGCTTCTAGTAGCTTGCAGACCCTGTACTTTTACAACATTCAAAAATACATACAGTAGCCAAGGCGTGGCCTGACTATGGCCCAGTACTGTGGAAGCATTATCAATTTGCTTCTGGATTAAGTATCCCAGGTGTTACACCCCAGCATTTCGTATGATGCTGTCACTGCCTTCTTGCTCTGTTTCAGGTTGTCCAATCCAAGCATGATTCTACATCCTCAGATAACTCTGCAGCTCTCTTGACATCAGTTCCACTCTCAGATAACACTACACACCAAGACTGCTATGGCCCAAGTTCAGTACTCTTCCTCTGTCTACAAGGAACTTCATCTGCCATGGCTCAGCCCATCTTTCCAGCTTTTTCAAATCCTACACAGCTACCCCTATCTTTGAGTCATCAGCAAAGAGGCTGATCCTGTTTATGTATTACCTTATATCCAAAACAACCAGAGTTATTAAAAACTATTGAAATGCTTACCTAGAAAGCATTGCACAGGTGGAAAAAATGTATAATAAAAATAAGTACAGATGGATTAATAAGAGGTGACTTGAAAGACAAAAATATGAAAAGAAAGTTCAGACTGAGAATACTGACCTCATCTCCCCATACACAGTGTGGTCTAGAAAAAGTGTACTAAAAAAGATGGAACTTAAGGTATTTCCTGAAGGAAGTCCCGCATGCCCAGACTTTGGAAAGGCAGAGGATTCCAAAGGGCAATAGCAATATAAGCAAAGAATATCTTCCCACAAGTTTCTAAAATGGCACTGGAAAAGCTATCAGCTCTGGGTTCTTTAAACTAATAATAATCAGCTCTGGGTTCTTTCCACCTGTAGAACTGTAGGGCCTATCAGGGGAAATATGGGACCAGAAAAATCTTTCGGATATGCACGACTGATATTTTGCACAGCTTGAAAAGTATAAAGTAGTACAGCATAAACTGATATAGTAGAGACCAGCAACCACTGTAAATACTACAGGGATGGGATTTCCCACAATACTGCAGGACAGGAGCAACAGTACCAGAATGTAAGTTCCCAGTCAACGGTCACCTTACAAAGTTCTGTACCCTCAAGAGTCATTCCACATCTTCATCTGATGGTCCAATGTAAAGGGTTGTTGCAAAAATCAAGTCCTGACATCACTACTGCAAGCAACACAGTAGCAAAGTCCAATGATGGTTATAAAGCTTTGGATAGGGAAATATTCTTTAAATGAAGAGAAGAAGTCTCATGATGAACTGAGGCCTGACTCTTTAGTGTGAACTTACTTTCAGTTATCACCTCCAGATATCGATTCTGAGAGTAAAATTCCAATCCATTCCCACCATATAACAGGACAAATTATGTACAGTGGCAGCCACCAGCAATACTCTTGTTCTTTGCTGTGCTAAGCTCCAGACAATCTTCAAATATATATATATATATATATATATATATAAAAAGGCTCAAATTCCTCAGGAAAGGGGGAAGAGAAACCAGGGTGCCATCAGAATAAGACATGAAAAAACAATTCTCATTTGAATAACTTATGAGTAGTAACATGTTTAAAAGTAGCAATAGTACACAGTCCTAGTATACCTCACACTCCACAATACAGACTGCGGAGTTATTAACCTAAGACACTACCCTCTGTGAGTGCTCCAAAAGGTAACAGGCAAACTAATCAAGCACAGTATTAGCGAAACCAGAATACAGTCAGAGTTGCTTGATCAAGACAGCATGGTCCACGGTGACAAATTCAACAAACAGATCAAGGGTAATGACAATCAATTATAACCTTTGTTTTCTGGTCACGAGACGGTTGTTAATAACCCAGATTAGGTTGATCACTGTCACTGATACTATCCCAAGATCCAAAACTAGAGTAACATGGGTCAAACAGGCCAAGAGACACAAGACAGGAACACACACACATGCATAAACCAGCTTTTCAAAAAGCATACCTACTGAAAGGAAGGTTAGTGTCAACATGACAATTCTCTACAATGACTGAATCCAGAGATGACTTTTTAAGAATGGGAGTCAAGTCACTAAGGCCTCTTCTAAAAATCAAGGAAAATGCCCCATCTCCCAGAAAGAAAACAATCCAGTGAATGACTGATTTCACAGAATCAAGAAAGCATTTAAGCAGCACAGCTGGTCCAGAATCGAGTCTACAGGTAGCAGACTGGAAAGATAATACCTCATTACACAATCCTCATCGTAATCAACACATCCAAACTCAGTCTACTTAAGTTTGAAGGCTACATAACAGACCTGCACCATGCAGGAAGGACAGACTAATCTTGGTAACCTTATCAGCAAAAATAATGCATCTTCCTCACAGTGAAAGGATTAAAAAGGCTTTACGAAAAAGGAGATAGATTGGATTGCTCACAGCCCAATCACTATCCAAAATAGCTGGACACAGAAGATATCTCACTGGACAAAGTCTCCCCTTATGTATGAGACTTCTGTCTGCTATGTAGAATAATAAATATCCACTATAATTTTATCCCAGGAAAGCCCAGTCTTTCTCGAACAATGTTCCAGCTGCCAGTTTATGCAAAGCACAACACACATGGTCAATACCGCCGAGTTGGGACATACATAATCTGGGTCTGGGACATACAGAACATCTTTGACAGCGTTACTGCAAGTTGTGATGACGGAGTCTGGGTCTTCGGTAATGTTCTTGCTCAAAAGCTGATCTAGTAAAGGTATTGTAATGCCAATAATGACATTTCTAAAGTTCTTAAATCAAATCTGCTCAGTATCAGAAGAAATGATAGGTGACAGTCATGCCACTATTTGGTTCACTTTAGGATTGACCTGTGAGAACAGTTCTGCTATCAAATCTGTGGTCTTCAGACCATGCTGGAATACCAAGTCCACTGAGTGTACAAATTTGTGACCCTTGAGGGTAACAACTTGTATAACGCTGAGACTTACAAAAAAAAAAAGTTCCATAACCAGTCCACAAGAACTGTAATCAACACAGACAATAAAATTCCCCAAAATAAGCCAATGGAGGATTCATGTTCTAGTTCATTATGGAAATCTATAAGCTCCTGCAGAATTTCTCCAAGCGGGCAGAATGCATGTTAACAATGAGGAATCAGCAATTTACTCCAGACACTATACCATATTCAAAGCTGTAAATCAGCCAACACTAACGTAGTTTAGGGTAAAAGAAGAATTATAACATGTAGCCACACCACCAGAGATATT
Source organism: Protopterus annectens (assembly GCF_019279795.1). Taxonomy (NCBI): domain Eukaryota; kingdom Metazoa; phylum Chordata; order Ceratodontiformes; family Protopteridae; genus Protopterus; species Protopterus annectens. The sequence goes on from NC_056737.1 coordinate 618,441,232, forward strand.
TACCTGCCCTGGGCTCTGTATAACCCATAGAATGTAAGGCCCACTATTTCCATCTAACCACATCTGTGTGATGAAGGTCAAATCAGTGGAAGACAGCAAGTCTAAGCTGATAACCAGGGTTACAAAGCACAGCCAGACTAAGGACTAGAGAGTCACATCCTGTCTAATGGTCAGGGAAAGAAATCTGTCATCCAAGGTACTTACATAAGACAGGAGAAGCATCATCCTATGGAGGCAAAAAGACACTTAAACCTACCCATGCTACAACAAGAGAGATCACCAAATTTGATGACTTTTAGCAACTCCTATTTGCCTGCAAATTAAGGAGAATGAGGGTTCAACTATGCCATAACAAAAGGGGTAGACAATGAAAATGAGATCCCTGGGATAAAAAAGCCCTCCTGTCTAATACACATGACCCTGGAAGCAATATCTAAAACTACAAAATTATAAATTTAACCTCCTAAAACATAAAAATACGGAAAGCCTGCTTTAAGCTAATACAGAGACTGTATACCTAGTACTGCAAAATCCTAAATGTCTTAAATTAATAACCAAATAAGCAAATGCAGTACCTCTTGATATGAGAAAATCAAGTTCCTAAGGAACCACATTAGTAAAATGATGTTCTAAAACAGTCTGTCCAGAGCTTGATTAGTTCTGTAGCAAGCAGAACAAAGATGGACATTTAAAAAGAAAAATAATCAAATACTAAAATAGGAGGAAAAACACACAAAATATTTCAATAAGTGCTGTACGGTAAATCAGCAAAGGTTATAAAATATTAAATAAAAGAAAAAGGTACACGGTCTCTTAAATCATTTGCTGTGATGGTAAATCAGGCTGGAGAAGGTTATGAATGATACAGAAGAAACTATCACATAATCCTGAAATGACAGCAGTTTAAAATGCTGCGTGTCTTCTAAAAATACTTCCAAATGTCACAAATGGAAAAGTAAATTACTAAGTCTATTTTGGCAATTTCTTCCATGAAGTAAAAGGATCCAACAATGCAACCAGCAAAACACACCAATTTAAGAGCTGTTATAGAAGTATGCAGTACTCTAGTAATCATTTAAATTTTTCTTGACCTCATCCATCTTGGCAAAACTCACTGTGTCCTATTTCTCAACCATGCAGGAATCCAGTGTCAGCCCAACTCCCAACCTTTCTCAAATTTTCTTACCAGCACCCTTTACAAGACTGCAACAAAGTCCCAGTAGACTACATCTACTGGTACTTCCCTATCAAGTCCTCCTGTAACTCAGTCATAAAACTTCACCAGGTTTGGCGGCCAGCTCCTTCTTACTACAGACCAGAGCTGGTTGTTGTCTTAGATATTGAGGTCCTATAGAAAGCAACAAGCTTGACATTCAGGATTCTCTCCATGGCTTTCACTGTTGTTAGGCTGGAAGGCTTACTTTTCCCTGAATACCTGTTTTATTCTCGTTGGAAAGCACCATATTTGCTGTCTTCCACTTCAGAAATGTATGCATGAGCAAGAGTTCTTCTAAAATCTTCATCAGGTGATATGATAGCAAAATGGTCAGACTCATGAGTATCCTGGGAGGCAGCCTATTTGGACCATCTTATATATACTTTCCCTTAAGGCATGCAGTTCCCTCACACTCTCTCCCTTTGTTACTCTGCGGCCTGTCCACTGTTCTTCCTATTCTGTCCTATCTCCTTCAAATCAAGGCACTATACTAATGGTTTCAGCACTTTTGCTTTTTCTCAGGTTTCCATGAATCCTCCTAGTCTTCCCTCAGTCATGTCAGATATCTCTATCTCCTTTCTATTATACATCAATAATCCTTCACTCCTTTTCTCAATAATTTCTGCCAATTTTCCTTCAATCTGCATCCTTGATCCCTCATTTCCATTACTGTTTTTTTTTTGCCTACCCCTCTGTACATTATCTCTTCCACTTTTCCACTGCTTCCTTCTACCTCTTATATGTTCTGTTTTTTGCATTATATGTGAGTCACATATTCCTATGTAGCCACCTTGGCCTCTTCCTCTAATTCTTGTCTAGAGCATCAAGTACTCTATCTTTTACCCATTCCTGACACTTCTTTACTTCGTCAGTTTACCACAAATCCCCAAATCACATTTGATACTCATCTGAGCTCAGCTAGATCTTACTTGCCAAAACCCTGCCCTACTCTCTCTGAAGTCTTATACTCCCCTCACTCTAACCAGTCAATGGCATGATGACTACTAGGTAATAACTTTACTTAATTACTCCCCAAACTTACTCCCCAAACTTGTTTAGGTTCAAATTCAGAATTAACTCTTTCCAGGTGCAATCATGTAGCAAATGGATGACTAACAAATTCCAAAATGTAACCAACAACCACAGATAAAACCAGTAATGTACAGAAAACAAACACTGGCCTGTGAAACTGGATACAAAGTTTAATTAGCGCTTTCGTCTGTTGTTACACTTGACTTCTTCAGATTAAAACAGGAACTTTTCATACATCACTTACTTTTATAGCCAGGCTAATCACATGTCATTAAAGCATAATGCACCTAAAAATCACTGGTGTTTTTATCATTACACACAGTTGAATTTCACCTTATAAAATGCATTAAAACCATACTTCTTTATTTACATATTGCATATAACCCATCAGCCCCCATCTCAAAATTAAAATAAAATACAATCCAAAATACATTTCCACATTAATCATGTACTTAAAAAGGTAAATATTATTGTGTTGCCACAAGAATATACATGTCTGCCCTCCACCTAAAAATATAGTTCAGCTTTTAATTTTAAATAGCTAGAGAGAGAAACTACATCATTTAGTCCAGGTGGGTTGGTGGCATCTACTCTATGTTGCCACATAAATTCTTTAAATTCTAGAAACAGTTCCTTCGGTCCCCCCCCCACTATCAGATACTACTTGACCAATGGCTACAAATTTATACTTGTGATCTGGGTTCAGAATAATATGTACAGCCAATGCATTTGTTTTATTACCCTTCTGCGAACTTTAAATGCTTTCTTAGTCTCCCTATGTAAAAACTTTCACAGTTTTGGCATAGGGCGACATATACAATGTGTGTACTGTTACAGTTCAATTTGAAATTTAGTTGAACCGTACCATACCTTGGAATAAAAACATTTTCTGTTTCTAATACATTAGCACATTGATTACAGTGTCCACATTTTAACATCTTGCCTTTCTTATAGTTTATTTCCCCTTTTTATATCTTTCCAACAAATCTTTGACACATGCATCTTTTTTGTGTATGACACATGGTCTGTCACCAACATTTTTAAGGACCTCTTTGTCGCATTTGAATATAAACCAATTATTGTTTAGAATATCTTTTATATCATAAAACTGCAAATTGTATGTAAGAATAAAGGCCCTGTTAAAATCATTTGTGTTCCTTGACCCCACATCATCTTTATTATTGCTTTTGTCACTTTCCTCTGAGCCCAACAATGGAAACAAGTGTCCTTTGACTCTCTTTTCTGTAACTTCACTCAAAACTGGTTCAATGAAACTATTAGGGTATCCCCCCTCCTAAGTAAAATACCCCTTAACTTTTCCCTTTCTTCAATGTACATTTCTAGGTCACTGACCATCCGTGCTAACCGCACACATTAGCCCTTAAACAAAGATCCTTTTTAAAAGTCAGGGTGCCCACTTTCAAAGTGTACACACTTTAGGGACCTAAACCTTGTCACCACAATAAACCGAACATGCCGGAGGGATAGATTCCTGTCCCAGAGACTTCCCATACTCTGGAATAAACTACCTATCTATATCAAACAAAGCTCCTCATTAGCACTCTTCAAGAAAAATCTTGATGATTGGATGGGAAATAGGAAATTCACCCCGGGGATCACCTCTGTGGCTCTGCTCGACAGTGGCACAGGAAAATAATTTTCTTGGGTGGCAAAAGCCAGGGTACCTTTTTGGCTGGGCTTGTATAGGCCCCAGGGCCGATAGCTTAGTACCTACCTATGAACCTATGTAGGAGAGTGTTAGAATATGTGGGCTTTCTGTAAATGGTGGTGGTAAACTTTTTCTGTGAATCATCTTTGGTTATAAGGATATCCAAAAAAATGTTACTAATTTCCATCCCATCGCTATCCTGTCTCCCATCTCTAAACTCCTAGAAAAGTGTATCCAACTACAACTCCTACCACATCTCATAGACAATCACCTACTAACTCCCACACAACATGGATTTTGACCAGGTCACAGCACTATGACAGCCCTTCTCTCCTTCCTGGAAACTGTAAATAAAGCCCGGGACTCTGGTCAAATTGTTTCTACCCTACTACTTGACCTCTCTAAGGCCTTTGACACTATCTCTCACAACCTACTTCTAACTAAACTCTCTAAGCTTAACCTATCACCTTCCTCTCTGAACTGGTTTTCCAGATACTTATCCAATAGATATCAAGCAATAAAATAGAAAAAGGCCACCTCCTCATTCCTAAATACACCAACTGGAGTTCCCCAAGGTTCCATACTGGGTCCCCTCCTCTTTAATATATTTATAAACGACTTCCGCAATTCTATCCCTTTCTCAAATATCATCCAATACGCAGATGATTCAACTATTATCTGTTCTTCCACATCCATCCCGACACTCCTAAAGCTTACACAGGATGCATTCTCAACCACTGAACAATGGATGAAAAAAAATCACCTAGCACTAAATGCCTCTAAAACCAAATTAATGGTATTTACTCCATCTAAAGTCATCTGTTTCAATATAAACACATTCTCTATCACTAGCCATAACAACACATCTCTAGAACTGGTGTCAGAAGCCAAATTACTAGGGGTTCAAATTGACAGTCAGCTTAAATTCAATTCCTACCTCCAACTAAATATCAAAAAAAACCATCAAAAACTAGGCATGCTCTACCGACAAAATCGCTATCTTACACCCTCCATTAAAATCACTCTCTCTACCTCATTTCTTATCCCCTCCCTTCTCTATGGAGCTCCACTCCTAACCAATCTACAATCTTCCCTTAAAACACAACTTTCCTCTTGCTACAACAAAATCGCCAAGTTCGCTACCAGCCACAAGTCCTCCACCCACCACTGTTCTTCTCTCCACAAACTAAAATGGCTAGAACTACCCAATCATCTCACCTATATACAACTTACTCTTGCACATAAGCTCATTTTCAACCTCCCTTTCCTTTGCCTTTAAAATGCCCCTACCTGACAGAGTACTAAGGTCTAACAACCAAAACCTAATAGAATTGTACAAACCAACTCATCCCCCAGGAAAAATCTCTATCCTATGATCTAGTAAGTTTTGGAACTCTCTTCCACCATCCATTCATACCACCTCTAACCACTTTATATTCAAAAAATCTCTTCATTCACATCTAATATCCCAGTGGGAATGCTCCTGCTCCCACCCCACATAACTTACACTGGCATTTTCCTTTTTCTCTTCACTCCCCCTCTTTATACTGGCAATTTCCTTTTACTTTTTCTCCTAACTCATACATCCTTCACTTGTACTTTCTAAGCTATTTATAAAGAATGCATTAGAATGTACCTCTTAGTGCAAGCTTCCTAATATGTAATGGCTTCTCAGTATTTATACTGGAATGTCCCTTTTTGCTAGTCTGTATAATCTGTAAGGTTCTTCACTAGTCTGTATTATTTGTAATGTTTGCTCTAGTCAGTAACATTTGTAAAAATTGTAATCTAAAACTTTTTGTAACCTTGCTTGTTTTTGGAGCTTTTCTCCCCGGGACACCATTGAAAACAGGTTCATCTTGGCCCAATGGACTATCCTGGTAAACCAACTGCAAATAAATAAATAAACATTGTTTAAACCATTGACAAGCAAACACTTGAGTCAGTTCCCATTGAGCAAGTACAATATTTGCAAACACGGGGGCGCATGCCACCCCCATTGCTACACCTGTAGTTTGCTTAAAAATCTGATTCTCAAAAATAATAAAGTTGTTATTGAGCACTGTTTCCATAAGGGTCTTAAAAATAAGTATTCAACTATGGCTAAAGTTGGTTTGTTTACATAGAAAGTCAGAACATATCAAGTCCTTCTTCATGCGGTATAACGCTAAACAAATCTTTAACATCTATAGTTACCATAATCAACTTTTCCCTGTATAGATCCTTCAATATATGTTTATGTTCTGATAAAATTGTGTTCAAGTGAAAATTAATAAACCTAGCTAAAGTGGTTGTTTTTGATGCCTTTGCATCTACAATAGGTCTCAAAGGTGGGTTGCTGGTGCTTTTGTGTATTTCGGGGATTCTAAATATGGTTGGAACTTTAGGACATGTCTGAATTAATTAACTGTATTCCTCCCTTGTTATTTGAAAATTTAATAATAAATCATTTAATATGACATCAATGTTCTTGTATGCTATGTGTAGCTCATTTAATGACACTTCTTCATAACCATCACCATATAGAATCCCCAGCATCTTCTCTATATACATACGTTGATCCATTACCACCAGCCCCCCCACCTTTGTTGGGTTTCACACCCCTTCTAGACCTGTTTGTTGTTATACTGTGCAAAAGCTTTGTCTCTGCTTCTGTTAAATTGAATATATTAGCCCTTTTTGTTTTTGATAACATTAACCTGAAGTCATTACTACATACATTTTCAAATAGTTGAACTGTTGGGTGGGGGGTTAAACACACTGCTTCTTTTGCATCTCTGTGGGGGGTTTGATAATTCTTTACCTTGGAAATAACAACTTGGGTTTAATTTTCTTGTATACAATTTCAAATCAAGTAGGCATCTGTCAATCTTGGCATTAGTTGTAGGTACATAATTAATACCCTTTTCAAATAATGTTGCCTATTCATTAGTGACAGCCTGACTACTGTAATTGTATATACTAAAGTCTTTGTAGTCATTTTCAATGATAGTACCAGCAACATCATCTGTATTTGTAATGCAAACATCATTTGTATTGTCATTATGATTCAAACCATTTACCAATACATTCTCCCTCCCCTGCCCCCCTCCCTGAATACACAGTTCTCTGATCATAATAATTGCCACCATTCCTGGTGTTGTTCCAGTCCCTGTTGGACACCTGTTGCCTCTGGTTTCGGATCCTCTCGGACCTTCTGGGGGGCTCCTCTAAAGGGACAGCCTCCTCTTCTTGTTCAGCACTCAAATTGTGAGAATTGTCAAAATTATGCACTTGCTTGCCAATTCCTACCCTATTTGCATACAGTTCAGTCTTATTAGCTGTAAAAACTTTGGGAAGTGGAAAAACAGTACCTCTTTCATATTCTTTTTTGTCCCTTGCCAGTTTTTTGGTCTTCTTCTCTCTCACAGCATTAATTTGCCTGTCCACGTTAACAAACACAGTTTGGTATTCATTTTGCTTAGCACTGAAACAAAAGTCACTCAAAATATGTTCATTTAGTCCATTGACTGTTTTTTTTTACATTGGCACAGCTTTCTTTCGTTGTCCCTTACCAGTGCTTCCATTAATTCGCACCCATGGCGGCTGAACATAGAAACCAGCTCCTGGTGTAACTCTGAGCCCTCTATCAAACCATTGGGGAACTTCCAGCAACGCAAACCCTTGGGTATTTGTTCCCTCACCAAGCACTCCCTTAAATATGCCTTTTCCACTTGCAACTTTTTTAATTTAAACAATTCACCCTCTAAAACTTTAAGTTGTTGATCAAGTGTGCCATATGTATGGCATGGTTCAGTGCTATTAAACGACAATCCATTTCCCTTACTCAACCAATCCATAAGGCATGTGACCTTTGTTTCACTCACCTGATTGGTTGAATCCTTGTGGCGATTCTGTCCACTGTTTCCAAGCCTTGCTTCTGGATTAAAGGATGCCTGGCTATTCAAAACAGGAATCCGTTGTCTAGGGGTGATTAAAGAGGGAGATAGTTGTGACCCCTCAGCTGAAATGTTGTTGCCATCACTCCTGGACATGTTCACAGTTGTAGAGTTTAGTCTGACACCAAACCCTATTAGTTGTTGTGTCAGCCTTCTGATAAGGGCTGAAAGGTTCCCAATGGCATTAACCAGCTCTGTAACGGAACCTCCAGCATCTTCGACCACTTGTGCACCGTTCTCCATCAACAAACTCAACCAACAACCACAGATAAAACCAGTAATGTAAAGAAAACGAACACTGGCCGGTGAAACTGGATACAAAGTTTAATTAGCGCTTTCGTCTGTTGTTACACTTGAGTTCTTCAGAGTAAAACAGGAACTTTTCATACATCACTTCCTTTTATAGCCAGGCTAATCACATGTCATTTAAGCAAAATGCACCTAAAAATCACTGGTGTTTTTATCATTATACACAGTTGAATTTCACCTTATAAAATGCATTAAAACCATACTTCTTTATTTACATATTGCATATAACCCATTAGCCCCCATCTCAAAATTAAAACAAAATACAATCCAAAATACATTTCCACATAAATAAATTGTGTACTTAAAAAAGGCAAATATTGTTGTGTTGCTGTAACAGTACACACATATATGTCACTGTATGTCAAGGCTGTGAAAGTTTTTACATAGGAAAGACTAAGAAGCGTTTAAAGTTTGCATTTACCAACATATGCATGACATTAGGTAGGGTAATGAAAAGAATGTATTGGCTGTACATATTATTTTGAACCCAGATCACAAGTTTAAAATTGTAGCCATTGATCAAGTAGTATCTGATAGTAGAGGGGGGGACCGAAGGAACTGCTTCTAGAATTTAAAGAATTTATGTGGCAACTTAGAGTGGATGCCACCAACCCACCCGGACTAAATGATGTGGTTTCTCTCTCCAGCTATTTAAAATTAAAAGCTGAACTATATTTTTAGGGGGAGAGCACGCATGTACATGTGGCAACACAATAATATTTGCCTTTTTAAGTACATGATTTATTTATGTGGAAATGTATTTTGGATTGTATTTTATTTTAATTTTGAGATGGGGGCTGATGGGTTATATGCAATATGTAAATAAAGAAGTATGGTTTTAATGCATTTTATAAGGTGAAATTCAACTGTGTATAATGATAAAAACACCAGTGAGTTTTAGGTGCATTTTGCTTTAATGACATGTGATTAGCCTGGCTATAAAAGGAAGTGATGCATGAAAAGTTCCTGTTTTAATCTGAAGAAGTCAAGTGTAACAACAGATGAAAGTGTTAATTAAACTTTGTATCCAGTTTCACCGGCCAAAGTCCAAAATGTCTATCAGCTCCTGCATTCTCTCTCTCTCTCTCTACCTTCCCAGTCCTAACCAACCCCTTTACTCCTTTCCACAGTCACTCGTCACTTACCCTTGATGAGTCTGGAGGTGATTCACTATATCAGTCCACAAGCATGTTCTATGCTATTTCTACATTATCTACCACAGTACTGACCCTGGACTACTCTACCCTTGGTTAAGTGCTGTGTGAATGAGGTTTTAACAAGAGTTCAATTTCCAGATACTGAGCTTACCAACTATTGTTGCCCCTAAAATTACTGCCAACATAGTCTCTATTTGCATGCTGACAGTGATTCAATTTGTATGTGCATTTCTTTGTGGATGCATAAATGTGAAGTATGTAGAAGTAGGGGATGGGGGGACTGCCTCTGCAAAAAAAAAAAAAAAACAAAAAAAATGATTTTGTGTGCTTCATTGCTGAATGTAAAGCTTCAAATGGTGTGCTTCAACCAGCTGAAACTTCAAGGAACTTATCCTCAAAAGAAAACACTGGGGAACCCTGATTCTGTCCATTCTCTTGCCCCTTTCATTCAGTGATATTTGTCCTCCCTCAACCTCATGGCTGAGGCTCTTCTTTATGTACATCAATACTCCATCTCCATCTCTACCCTTCTCTGTCATTCCTATGTCTACGTACCATCACGTCCTACCACCTTGTTAGTGGCCCATGTTTCTGTGACACCATCAATGTCCATCCTCTCCCTCTTGCATCACTCTTTGCAGCTCCTCCTCCTTCCTACTCACACTCTTTGCAACTCTTAAGTTTCTTTGCTATGATTTGTGCCTTTTTTTAATTTTGTTTTCTGTCTACTGTCCAAGTACCTCCCTCCCCCTTCTGTTTCTGTGACACCATCTAACCTAGTCTATTTTAGTTTAAATGTACCTCTGTTACCTGACTATGAACGCTTCAGCCCCTCATGGGATATAACAGCGTCTGGTCCCAGGAGAAAACTGATGACTCCACTAAGTCTCCTTATAACTTCCCCCTTGTCCCAAGCTCTTCACCCTTATCCAATGCCACAGCCAGTTATTACACTCCCCTAATGCTCTCTTTCTGCACTGTGTTGACTGCTGGCAGAGCTAACTCTTCTAAAAGAGGTACATCCAAATTCCCAATCCTAACATTTCCCTGGCCCTGCTTGTCACTATCTCATAAGTCTCCTCTGACAGGTTGTTGGTACCTATATGAAATACTAATGCATTACTCAGAGAGAGAAAATGGATGCAGGAAAGGTACAAACAAGGGTGAAATTCAATCACTACGCAGTGCAAAAAATCTCAGAAATAAGACAAAGCAGATGCCAACAGTAATGCAGGAAGGTAGGAAAACACTAATGGTGTCACAAAAACAGGGGCAGTGGTAGCAGCATTTGAATGAGGCCTTAAAACTGTGGATGGGGGTTTCAAAAGCCTTTATTAAGACTGCACCAGGAAGAAAATAATTCTGGATATGGTCCCAGCAAGATGGAAGTCATCATGGAAATTCAACTGAATGCATCATTAGTCAATAGTGTTTTTTTAAATACAATTATCACTTAAAACATAGGTACACATACATTAATAGAAAACAAACCATATTAACATTGTTTTATTTACATACATTATAAATTACATATCCTTTCTTTCCTTGTAACAACTGTCATTCACTCTGACATTACAAAAATTACTCATTTCCTGAATTTCCTAAACCTCACTCCTTCTGAATATAATTCTGCATGTATTTTTCACACAAATTCCATTTATTTCTATGTAATTTGCTCCTTCTCTTTTCTAAAGTTCACACTTGCAGTTTTTTATCTCTTTTATAACATTTGGTAATTAAAATATAGTTGGTTTACATTTTTCCCAAGGCAAAACAGATCCTGTGGGCCAGCTCAAAATAAACCTGCAGTCCAAACTCTCCCAGAACATCGATGCATTCCAGTGTTGCCTTAGATGTTAGAATACTTTCTGCCACACATTCTTTCTTCAAATCAGGTAATTCTAAACCACCTTGTTCTATTGGGAGGATCAACTTACTCGCTTAATTTTTGCTTCCTTCCCCTCCCAGATGAATTAATTCAACTCTTTATTAACTACTTTCCACCACCTCTCCTCTGAAAGATAAAAATATGCCTGATCTGTATATAAAACTTCTTTCGGCTTTTCAGATTAGGGGTCGCCACAGAGGATCACCTGCCCCCTCATGATTGGCAGTGGAGTTTTACAGTGTCAAGATGCCAGCCCAACCTTCCACAGAAGGCACACACACGCATTCACGCCTAGGGCCAATTTAAAGCGTTCAATCCACCTACGGCACTTCTTTGGGATGTGGATGGAAACCGGAGCACCCTGAGGAAACCCACGCGACCACAGGGAGGACATGTAGACTCTGCAAAGAAGGCACCCCAGCCGAGGATCAAACCAGAGAACCTCTTGCTGTGAGGCAGCAACACTAACCGCTGCACCACTGTGGCCACCCTAATCTGTATATAAAACTAAAGGGACTAAAGATTTTCACTGCTTGTATCTTATCTACATAAACAAGAGTTTCCAGTTACTCAGTTTTTACATTACATTTTGTTTAGTTTCTCCCTACTCTTAGCTGTTGTAATAGAAACCTTTTTAATCCATACTGCCAAATACTCAATTGGTCGACAGCATCACTGTGTAGATTAGAACTACAAACAAAAGACAAACGTACTGGTGTAGAATTTCAAAGAGTTACAAGTCTGGAAATAAATCAGGGAAGTGAACAAGTTATAGGAATAGTTCAGAGACCTTGTACTCAGGGACACGGATACGGGTTTGAAGAAAATGCAAAAAATGAGAATGAATATAAGGCCACTATGGCTATATACAGATGTGAGACTGGCACTTGGGGAAAAAAAGACATACTCAGAGGTGGAAATAACAGACTGGGGAAGGGAAGGAAGGAGACAAAGTACAAAGATGCAAAAAAAACAAGGGAAACAAAAGATGTGAAGGCAGCAAAGGAGCAATAGAAATGTCGAAAGGCATCAAGAACCCTAAACGATTTTTGTTAATTAATTATATAGCAGAAAGAAGAAAGGAAGATGCAGACATGGCCAGGCAGAATAAGTTTAGGTGGAATATCACAGAAGGTAAGGGAAAAAGTAATGATACTGAATCATAATTTCACCTTATCTTCAAAAAAGAAAGGGAGGAGAGGATGCCATATTGGGGAGGGGGAGACAGGACAAGGGGTGGGAATAAAGTGCATAAACACAGCTAGAGGAGGAGGAGAGGGAACTATCTTCCCTAATGGCTGCTAAAGCATACAGACCAGATGGGCTGTCTTCCAGTGGCCCTCAAGAATATGACCAGGTCAATGAAAGCTTGCTAGCGAGTGCTGAAGTACTTTGTATTGAAAGACAGCAACAGTGGAATCACTGTATGGGTCAGGAAAATTCCAAGGAACTACTGACCTCTTATCAATTCTGGAAAGAAAATGTGCCTACTCACTGAAAGGACACTGTAAATTTTAAAACTAATTTTATATATGAATAAAATGACCAAAATGTTTCCTGATGGGAAAATGCTGTTAGGGAGTTTAAGTACTGCATGCTGTAGTGCTAAGGTATGTTTAAGAACATCAGCAAATCACTTTAATTTAAATGTTAAATGCTGATTAACCCTGAAGAAACAATAGGATATGGACCCCAACAACTCACACAAGAATTTCCACAAGAGTAATGACCAACAGTGACAGGAGAAGAAAAAAAATGCAGGTCACTCCAGAACAAGTACAAATACAACTCTGTCATTGTCCATGTTGGTGTGAATGACCTGAGACATACCTCCCTGGACTACATGAAAAGAGACATGGAAGAGCTTTCTGATTATGTAACTCAGGCCAGTATGACCCTGACCCTGAGTAGCATCCTGCCCTCACCAAGAATGATGCCACAGTATAAAGAAAAAAATGATCAATTTCAACAATTGGCTAAGTTTCTGGTGTTATTCAAAGGGGATCCAGTATCTGTCTGCCTGGGATGACATGCTCGACAAGCCATGTTGCTTCACAAGAGATGGCTTGCACCTGTCACCCTTAGGCTTTCAAATACTGGCCAAGGCTCTTGCCGCCCCCATAGTGCCTTTTTTAGGCAAGGCTCAAAAGACAAACCCACCACCATAAATAGCACAAGTAACCAAAAACTGAGGGTAATGCTACTCAACGCCAGAAGTCTAAACCTCAAATTGCATGCACTCGAGGCACTCCTTAGTATGGAGAACATCGACATCTGTGCAGTAACATAAACCTGGTTGAAGGCTCCTGAGAGCACCCCAGCACTACTAGGCTATAACTCATACCATACCTTTCAGCCACAGAACCAGGACCGAACCACAAAAGGTAGGGGTGTATCCATATTCATCAAGGATACCCACACATCCATGTTAGTGGGGCAGCACAATGCATCAGAGATCATCCATGTGCAACTAACAATGGGCAAAACTGCAACACTATGGCCCAGGACCCCCATTCCGCATTTCTGGAGACACTGGGAAATATGAAGGTTGTACCAAACACCCTAACATTGGGTGATTTCAATTACCCAAACATAAACTGGGAAAACTACTCAAGTACTAACTCCCTTGCCCAATGCGTCCTAGAATTTATAAACTCGAACGCCCTGGATCAACTGGTCAACACCCCCACCAGAGGGAACAACATATTGGACCTGGTCCTCACCAACATGGGTGACCGGTGTTCCACACGGGAGGTCAACCCCTCGCTGGTTAGATCAGACCATAGACTAATCACTCTGGATATCCACATTCTTCCCCCGCCCCCAATCAAGGAAACCACCATGAAAACCTTTTCAAAAGCAAACTTCACGTTACTTGAGACCGAGTTGGAAAGGTTCACAGCCCCCATGCTAAAGGACAATGCTGTCCAAGCTGCTGAAACATTTACAAAGGCACTCTAAGAGCATCTGCAGGAATGCATGGATCGTGCTATCCCAAGTAAAACCAAGACTCACTCCTCCAAGAAAAGGAAACCAGCCTGGTGGTCCCCTGCCATAAACAAGCTATACAACAGGAGGAGGAAACTAGTACAGAAAAGAGTAGAATCCCAAGAAGGAAAGACATCCCTGATCAGTATCAGCAAGAAACTACGAAGCCTCATTAAATCATCCAAGGCTAGTTTCGAAAGAAAAATTGCCAATGACTCCAAAGATAACCACAAAGCGTTCTTTAGCTATGTCAAGAACCTAAGTGGAAACTCTCAGATCTGCTCTGAGGTATTGCAGAATGGCACAAAATACACTGAACCGACTGATATTGCCAACATTCTGGAAGACAGGTTTAGTGCAAACTTCACCCCCCTCTCACCCCCTAAAGGGCCCATAACCATACCAGAAGAATGTAGGGCCCTGTTAATCACCGACACACAGGTTAAAACAGCCCTATCCAAAGCCAAAAACACAGCTTCAATGGGACTGGACGGTGTCCCAGGCTATGTCTTACAAGAGCTCCAAAATGAACTAACCCCTCACCTAAACACACTGTTCAAACTCAGCCTCTCTACAGGCTATGTACCCACAGAGTGGCGCACAGCAACAGTTATCCTGCTCCACAAAGGTGGAGCCAAAATGGACCCTGGGAACTATCGCCCTATAAGCCTGATTAGCCTGGTCTGCAAGGCTATGGAACGCATCTTCATGGAACTCATTAACAGAGACATTGGGAAACTCCAAACCTTGGACCCTACCAAGTTTGGCTTTGTTAAGGGCAGATCATGCCTCCTAAACCTGGTGGACTTCTTTGTGACAGTTACCAAGGCATTAGAAGAGGGAAAGGAGGTCCACACAGCCTACCTAGACCTCGCAAAGGCTTTCGACACCATTCCCCATTCTAGTATTATAGACAAGCTCACCAGCATGAACATAAACCCCTACGTCATGAGAAGGGTTGCCAACTGGCTCATGGATAGAACCCACAAGGTGAGAGTTGCAGGCTCTATGTCCGACTCTAAACTGGTTACAAGTGGCGTCCCCCAGGGCTCAGTCCTAGGAACCCTCCTGTTCGGTATATACTTCTCAGAAGTACAGGCAAGCATAAAAAGACTATGGCTGACCAAGTTCACAGACGACTGCAAACTAGGGGCCATAACTGATTCTCCGGCTGATACAAACACCCTCCAGATGGGTCTCACTGAGACGGATACCTGGTGTCAAAATCATGGCCTCAAGCTAAATGCCAAAAAGTGCATAGTCATCCCCTTTGGAAAAAACAAAGTACCCGCGAACTACCACATAGGTGGTAGTCCCCTAAATATAGAAAATGTAATAAGGGATCTGGGGACCCAAGTAGATAGCAATCTTTCCTTTGATAATCATATTGCCAAGGTGGTTAGAAAATCCTTCTATGTGGCCCACCTAATCACAAAAGGGTTCGCATCTAGAACAAAAGAGGTTACTGTGCTTCTCTACTCATCACTCATTAGACCCATCATAGAATACAACGCCCCATTTGGGATGTACCTTACAAGACACCTGCAACAGCTAGAAAGACCACAAAAGTACCTCACCAACAGGATTACTGGCCTCAAACAGATGCCCTATGCAGCCTGACTCAAGAAACTCCAGCTGTATTTAGCTGCATACCGCTTACTCAGAGGTGATCTCTGCCTGACATACAAGGCCATGTCCAACCCAGAATTGATGGACATGCTCCACCTAAAAAAAAACAAATCCGGAGAGCCACACGCTCTAGAGATATAAACCTCACCACAACGATAAATAGGACATGCTGGGGGGATAGATTCCTATCCCAGAGACTCCCCATGCTTTGGAACAGGATTCCAATATACATCAGACAGAGCCCCTCACTAACACTCTTCAAGAGAAACCTTGACGGGTGGATGGGAAACAGAAAATTTACCCCGGGGATCACTGTAGTGGTTCTGCTGGACAGTGGCACAGGGAACTAATCTGCTGGACAGAGGCACAGGGAACATCTAAGGGGGTGGCGAAAACCAACACATTCCGGCTAGGCTTATAAATGTCCTTGGGCAGATAGCTTAGTACTTACCTATGAACATACAGAGCTTGCTAGTAGACACACAAAAGCATCACCACGAACTGGCATAATGCACAGTCAAAAATCATAGCAAATAATGGACAGAAATAAGGAAAATGTGGGTCTACTTCACAATTTGCTACATACAAGGTTAGTGATAATGAAGAGACTGTTACAGGCACTTGTAATAAAGCCACTGTGAAGTGATAACTGAAGCACTATACAAATCATCTGTATACTTACTGGCAATGCATTTTTATTGTACTGCTGTTTATCTTTTAGTACTATATCTTAAGGGAGAATGAAATATATAATACAGCAATCAAAGAAAGCAACTTGCTCTCAGCAAAATTATTGGTGCATGTGTACTGAAAAGATTCAAAATCCTTACCTGAAAATGAAAAGAAAACTAAAGTAACCATTCTTAATGGGAAAAAATGGAAACTTTGAGAAAACTTTACTTACAAATCTAGGTGGCTGCTTACAGTTTCTCGGTTCAATTTCTAACGACTTGTTGAAGAGATGGTCTGTAAACTCTTTCTCTGACATGATTCCCATGGGGTTTAGATTTTCAAAAAATCTCTGCAAAATGGGGAAAAAAAAACAGTTTACAAGAAAAAAACATGTTCTTCCACGACTAACAACTATAAGCATATATTAATTTTACTTTTGTTTATGTAGCAGTATAATAAAATTAAGTCAAACAGTTTAATTTCTGTCTTTTGGAAAGAATGCATGATGGGTGGGAATTATTTGCCCAAGTACAGCTCATTTCAGCCAGAGCCTAAGAGCAGTGACTAGCTAACTGACGATCAGAGACAAACAGAAAGCAAATGTAGAGCTGAAGGAATCAAATCCTGTATTAAAAAATGAAAATTGTTAGCTCACAGTTTTAATCCAATATACTTCCATATCAGTCTAACAGCAGACTCTCTAGTGACAGCCAGGATACTATCATTCAAGAGTAAATATGCTGTTACATGCCAAGATGCTCCCATGTTTTAAACCAATGTCACTACAGATAAAGGGAAAAACATACTACACAAATCTTCTATTGTCGCCAGCAAAAAAAAAAAAAATGCAATAGATTGGTTAAAAAAACAAGTGGAAGGCTGTTCAGTACCATGTGTATGGATGGAAGATAGCATCCAATTCTATTACTTTGATGGATGGATGATGCAAAGATTACAAAACAGATACAAAGCTGGTGGAATCTACCAAAAGTCTGAAAACATTTTTCTTTGATCCCTGAAAATGTAAGATAACCTGAGCTGTGAACAGCCCTGGAGTTTATAAATGCAAGGGTGGTGGAGGAACTCAATGATTGATAACGCAGACCCAAAAGCTAGCAAGAAATGAGAAGACTGTACTTAGCTCTCCACATAGTTACACCACAAAATTAATTTTCAGTCAGTATCCACTGCTTTGAGTATTAACTACTGAAAGATTGTAAGAGTTATTTATTCTATTGTTTTTCCAATCAGCAATATCTCAGACTTCCTTATAGTAAAAACATAAAAATGTGATGCGTTTCTCCTTAGTAATGTGCTTCTCCTGTGCTATGCTACACTTTTGCATCCTCACTGATATCTTCTCATGGTTGGGGGGTTGCTGGCAGTCATGGTAACTCTGCGCAAACCATGAGTCCTATCAGTGGCCAGCATTCTCTCACAGAATGCATGTGGCCATTCTGCATGATCATCAAATTCAAATGTGTCTAAGTATGTCAATCCACAACAAACTGCTGGTATGTCTTTCTATAGTCCAGAGATCATAAATGAAAGCTGATAAGCAAGTTCTTCAGAACAAACATACCCTCCTCCTTTTTGGTTCAATTCCAAGAGACTTGAACGTATTCCCAAATGCAGGTCACTTTTACAAAACAGTTACTATCTTTGGGTAGTTAATATGTACTTTTGAGTTAGTTTAGCTCTTAAAATTTAACAGCTAAGAAGAAAAAAGCTGCAGTGGGACTTATCATGTGTAAAAAAAAAAAAGGTACAAACACAATAGCATAGGTACTGCCCCAAGCAATTCCCAATTAACACATTTCATAACTATTATATCGTGCATGGATTACCATGACTATGCTTCAAAATCAGAAAAAAAAGATGATAAAATTAAGTATTTAGGAGTATGGATTAGAAATGCCTCTATTGTGGCAGCTAAAGATACGTGGGAAAAGACTAAACAGAAGATAATACAAACATTGAGAAACTGGAAGCTTTGTTAAATGGATATTTATACTAAGATACAAGCAATTGAAATGGTTTAAGTCCCTTCAGTCTTATACACAGGACAGGCACATTTTTATCAACCAGAGGATAAACTGTGGATAGCAATTAAAGAGTTGAAGGATTTTAGCTGGGAAGGGAAGACAGCAAGGGTCAAGTGGAATAAGCTGATTCTTCCAATAGGACAAGGCGGACTAGGATTACCCAATATGAGGAGGTATTTTAGAGCAACACAGTTAAGGCTCTTATACATAGCACAACCAGAAAACTATAATTCAAAGTGGAAAGGAATGATGATGATACAGGGAGGAAGCTCAAGAAATAAGGAGAGAGTGGGATTTTGGATGAAGACTCTTAAGGAGAACAACAACAATCATACAGAGTATTATATTCATAAAATAGCAGGGAGTATTCTAAGAACTAAACAAGCAAGAGAAAGGAGAAAAAAAGATTCTGCAGATAGGGATGACTGTGGTTAGTGATACAGATAATAGCCAAGAGGGGGTGGAATTCATTGGAGAAAACTGGCAAAGGAACCAAGGTATTGGGAGCAAATAACTAGAAAAGGAAAGGTAATAAAATGGGAAGAGACCAAGAATCTATTTGGACTGCAGGTTAGAGATTGCCTTCCCTATCAAGGATTGATATCAGAGTATAGGCAGAGAGAAAGAAATAGGGGGGGGGTCCTAAATGAAAGACCAGCACTGATAGAGTTTATAATAGAATCTAGAATAGAGGTTGCCTTTAAAAAAGGAATAATTAGTACAGCATGTAGAATACTGCATGATAATTACAAGAATCAATCAGAGGAGTTTAGAAAGGACAGGGAAGAGAGATTGGATAGCTCCCAAATATGCAACAAAGTCTAGAAGATTTAGGATCTTTGCCTGGAAGTGTTACATAGGTACTTTTATACCCCAAGTAGAATCCAAAGAATTTTTCCTCAGGTGGATAGAAATGTTGGTGTGAGAAGCAAGAAACAGGTGGCTGGGAACATATTTTTTACTTTTAGTGTAATGAGCTGGCAGACTTTAGGGATTCTCTGTCGGAAATGCTGGGTGAGCAGATTGGATTGACTGATGAGACGACTTTTTTGAGCTATGATACAAAATCAGAATTGCCTAGACACAGTAAAGTGATGCTGAGTATAATTATGGTGGCTGCCAAAAAAGCAATTACTAGAAAATGGAAATCAAAATCTATACCAACTTTACTAGAAGTAGTGAATATTGTAACAGAGATAAAACAACTGGAATTGGGATCTTTAGAAAAGGGATAGAGCAAACTACAAAGGAAAAAAATTGGAATTGTGGAAACAATATATGCAGAGAAAGAATGACGTTTAAGAGGCAGGATTTGAATGAGCCATATAAGGCTTAACAGACAATGACTGGATAGATTATAAGTGATGTATAATGTTTAAAACTACAGTTGTTAAACTGGTATCAATATTGTTTGTTTTTCATTTACATAAATGTAAGATTGCCTATGTCATACTTGATAATTTAATAAATCAGAAAAAAGATAAACCTATTATGCACTTCTGTAGCACAAGATCAGACAGTAACAACATTTTTAAAGGCGTGCAACAAGAAGTTATGTACTCACCATAACGTTCGATGTATGTAGTCCATCTCGCCTCACATTCTTACCCGTGAGTTCGGAGCCGAATATTGGCTCCAACTCGGCCAAACATTTCTAGCTCGAAGTCTTCTATTGGCTGGGCTAAGCAGGTATCCCATGCTGCACTGCTCCATATCCCCAGATCTAGTTTGCTGCAAACACTCATTCATACCCCATGCATAACAACATCCAGGTAAAGAAGAAAAAGCTAAAAGTGAAGGGAACTCTGTAAATCAGACCTAACCTCCAGATCCTCCAGGAAGGGGGATGGACTACATACATCGAACGTTATGGTGAGTACATAACTTCTTGATGTTATGTAGTCCAATCTCGCCTACATTCTTACCCATGGGACAGCGTCCCTAGCACCTACATCCTGGGAGGCTCATAGGAAGATACTCCTGAGTACTGTGGAACCAAAGGAAGACCTGCCCCTAGATACCACGTCCAACTTGTAATGAGTAACAAATGTGTGAGGAGAAGGCCAAGTAGCTGCCGCACAGATATCATCCATAGACAATCTGGCTTGATAGGCTGTAGATGTAGATACAGCCCGAGTAGAGTGAGCCTTGACCAGAAATGGTAGGCCCTTACCTCCTGCGGAATAAGCGAAAGAGATGCAACTGGAAATCCATCTGGATAGGGTGATTTTGGAGTCAGGGTACCCAATTGTGTTTTCCAAAAAGGAGACAAATAATTGATCAGATTTTCGGAGATCTTTAGTTCGGTGCAGATAGAAACATAACTGTCTGTGTACATCCAATTGATGAAATTTAAATTCTGCTTTGTTTGAAATATGGGTAAAAATACTGGCAACTCAATAGATTGATTAAGATTAGATATGGACGCCACTTTAGGAAGAAAGGAAGGGTTTGGTCTAAGAGAAACCCTGTCCTTATGAAAGATCAAGTATGGAGGTTTGATAGAAAGGGCTTAAATTTCTGAAACTCGCCTGGCTGATGTGATGGCTATTAAAAAGGCAGTTTTCCAGGTCAAAAATTTTAAGTCACAGGCAGCTGCAGGCTCAAAGGGTGGTGAAGTAAGGGCTTGCAGGACAAAATTTAGATCCCAGGGCATGATAGGTTCTGAGACCGGAGGACGGAGTAATAGAGTGCCCTTCAGGAAAGCCTTACAGAGTCTGTGAGCCATCAGACTAGGCTCATTAGCAACATGAACGTTAGAAATCGCTGCCAATTGAACTTTAATGGTAGCTGATGCTGAGCCCTGATGGAAAAGCATAGACAAACACTCCAAGACTGAAGCAACTGGGGCTGTGTAAGGGTCAATTCTTTGGATATGAGCCCAAATAGAAAACCTCTTCCATTTGCTAGAATAAATCTTCCTAGTAGAGGGCTTATGAGAGGAAGATAAAATATGAACTACCTCAGGTGAAAAGTGATGAAGCCTAACTAACGACGGAAGTGGAGTAGCCAGGCTGTCAACCGGAGGGTCCGCAGAGAGGAGTGGAACTGTCCCGACATGTGTGTCAGTAAATCTGGTTGTGGGTCCACAATGTAGGGGTGGAGAAAAGGGAACCAGACTTGACGAGGCCAGTGTGGAGCAATCAGAATCATTCTGCTTCCCGAGGACTGCGCTTTCTGATTCACTTTTGATAGCAAGGGAAACGGAGGGAAAGCATAAAGCAGACCGGAGGGCCAATCATGAACTAGAGCATCCCTGGGTGACTCCCCCTGTGGGGGAATCAGCGTGAAGTAGCTGCTGCATTTGGCATTGAGGGGGCTGGCACAAAGGTCGCAGCAAGGCTGACCCCATCTGCTGAAGATTCGTTCTGCAACTTGCCAATTCAGGGACCACTCGTAAGGCATCAGAATAGCTCTGCTTAACCTGTCTGCTATCATGTTGGACTTCCCCGGAATGTGCGTTGCCACCAGAAACCGTTGGGAAGATACTGCCCACTGCCACACTCGCATGGCCTCTCTGCACAGGGGGTATGATCTGGTTCCCCCCTGCTTGTTCAGATACCACACCACTGACATGTTGTCCGAGTGTATTGCAATAGTCCCTAGAGGTAGAAAGCTCTGAAGTGCCTGCAACACAAGTAGCACCGCCCTCATCTCTAGAACGTTGATATGCAGATGTATCTTGTGATCTTGCCACGTGCCTTGGTCTGTCCTGCAGAGATAATGCCCCACCCAACCCCATCTGGGAGGCATCCGTGGTCACTGTGGCAACCGGGGTTGGTGGAACAAATGATTTTCCCCTGTCCAGATTGTTGGTGCAAAGCCACCAACTGAGATCCTGTTTGCATCTGTCCGTGAGCAAAATAGGGTGGGATAGTGGAAGTTTTTGGAGAGACCATTGAGCAAAGAGGAGCCATTGAAGGAGCCTCATGTGCAATCTCGCTAGTGGGACCAATATAATTGTTGCTGCCATAGTCCCCAGGAGTTGAAGAACCAATCTTGCCTTCGCTTTCCTCAGGGGAAGCAGGGTGTGCACCTGTTGCTGTAAGACTCTGATTCTTTCCTGCGGTAGAAATGCTTGCATTTGAATGATGTCTAACTCTGCACCTATAAAAATGACACGCTGTGAGGGCAATAAGGCAGATTTTTCCCAGTTCAGTGTTATGCCCAACTGCTGACAGAGAGTGATGGTAGCGTCCCTGGTTTGGATTAGTAGATGCCTGGTGGGGGCGGTAAGGAGCCAGTCATCCAGATGCGAAAACACTTGGAATCCTAGACGTCTCAAGTGAGCTGTCACCACCGCCATACACTTGGTGAACACCCTGGGGGCTGTGGTGAGACCAAAGGGCAGGGCTCGAAACTGGAAATGACTGGCTCCCAGCCGGAAGCGTAGGTGACTCCTGGATGCTCTGCCCATTTTGACATGGTAGTAAGCATCCTTGAGGTCGATGGAGCACATCCATACTTCTTCTCCCAACAATGGGAGAATCGAGTGTAGTGTGACCATACGGAACTTGGACTTTTGTACATAGTTGTTCAGTTGGCTGAGATCTAATATGGGTCTCAGGTCCCCTGTTCTTTTCGGCACCAAAAAGAATCTTGAGTAAGTCCCTAATTTGATCTGGTCTGAGGGGACATGCTGGATGGCTCCCTTTCCTAGCAGCTTTGAAACCTCTGAAGCTGCGTGATCCCTTTGATTGGGTGGAACATCCGGGATTTTCCTGACTGGAGGGGGGTGTGACGAAAAGGGGATGACATAACCTCCGGAAATTATTCGTAATACCCATCGGTCCTGGGTGATGCTTTGCCAGGCTTCCGGGTATAATGATATTTGTCCAAACACTGGAAAGCACTCAATATACCAATAAGTCCAAGAAAGGAGTGCAAAAAAGTCAAAAAAGAACTCCAAATAACATCCGTTGCTCTTTTTTAAAACGTATTTAATGACACAACACGGACATCACGAACCAACACATTAACGCTATTCAGACAATAGTAACTAACCATGAACATTTAACATGAACTTGTATTACAAGTATATTACATTTGCCTTAATTTTCAATAAGGAAAACATATTTAACTAATCTAATCATAGAAATGTAATATACTTGTAATACAAGTTTTAAACAGTAGAGGGTGGAACTTAACAGAATTAAACAGATATTTATTAATATTAAGTATAAGCACTTTATTTAATTAATACATACATATATATATTTCTTTTTTACATACTTTTAACTTAACAACTGTATTCACAGTATTGTGTTATTGGTCATTAGATGTGAAAAAGTTTTTATGTTTTAGTGTATAATGATTTTAAATTGTTAATATTTATGAGGCCGTTTAATGATTTCTTTATTTTAAATGTTCATGGTTAGATTCATTGGTTATTGGGTCAATACAAGCCAGTATATATATGGTTAATTCATTTTTAAATGTTGTCTGATGAAGTCCAGTTGATTTGGATGAAAACGCCTGGAGTTACTATTGTCTGAAT
The DNA here is from genome assembly GCF_019279795.1 of Protopterus annectens. Taxonomy (NCBI): domain Eukaryota; kingdom Metazoa; phylum Chordata; order Ceratodontiformes; family Protopteridae; genus Protopterus; species Protopterus annectens. Next base: position 618,465,272 of record NC_056737.1, read on the forward strand.
AGCGTTAATGTGTTGGTTCGTGATGTCCGTGTTGTGTCATTAAATACGTTTAAAAAAGAGCAACGGATGTTATTTGGAGTTCTTTTTTGACTTTTTTGCACTCCTTTCTTGGACATAATGATATTTGTCCCCCGACTGGCTCCGGAAACACACAGTCGGGCATCCCATCAGGGACGACGGTAGGGAGAGCCGCAAAAGGAATCATGGTCTCCCGAATAGCGGGGGCCCCTCTGCCTCTAGGGCGGCATCTCCCTGAATAACCTCCTCCTCCTCTGCCTCTGGAGGGCCAGGAAAAAACCTCTGTGATTTTTTGAACCACATCTTCCCACCCCACTGGGCCTTGGGGTAAGGCCTGGAGGGAAGGGGAAAATGGACCCCTACACCAGACAGGGTCTTTCCGTCTTGCTCGCACCTGGTGAGGGTGTCTGTCACTTTGGTTCCGGACAAAGAAGAACCATCAAAGGGGGCGTCAGTGAAAGAAGACTTGAAGGCCTCCGCGAAATGACAAAGGCGCAGCCAGGCTTGCCTTCTAAGGGCGACTCCTGAGCTTGCTGCCCTACTCGCTCCCTCGGCTGCATATGAAATGAGCCGCATGGAGGAGTTAATGATGGAAATGAGGGTAGACACCTGGGCATTAACCGTGTGGGCCACCGCCTCAGGCATGTTACCCACAAGAGTATCTCCTAACTCCTTGAGGAGATCTCTCTGGAGCAGAGTAAAATAGCTCAGCGACCGTAAGGTAAAGGTTGCTGACAAGAGAGTATGCTTCCCATACCGGTCCATGGTCCTAGACTCCTTGTTAGGAGGATGGACGGAGGAAGAAGTCTCTGCTACTTCCTTCTGAGTGGCTGCCGCCACCACCATGGCATCCACAGGGACTGCTTTGGACAAAAACTCCTTACCCGGGGGAGCAGAAAGAAATTTATTGGGTCTCCTGGGTACAGGTTCCACAGAATCAGGGTTCTCCGACAAATTAAATCTAGGAGCTCGTCGAAGGGTAGGGACACCCAGGAGGCGGAGGGCTGAGCAGCAAAGGCCCTCAGGAAGACCTACTCCTCCTCGGAGGGGGCTTTGGACAGCCAGTCACCTCTTTGTTTCAATATCTCCAGGATGTCAGAGAAAGAATCATCATCAGAGGATGACTTGGGGGACCCCTCCGATTCCTCGAGGTCAGTATCTGAGGTGAGAGACTCATCCTGGGAGTCTATGTGCTTCCTCTTGCACATTTTCTTTCTAGGGGGGCTCCTCAGACAAGAACTCTGAAGGGCCCTCAGAAACTTGGGGACCACTCGTGGGGGTATCCCTAGGCCTTGGGGCTCCGCTGTCTACAGACAGGTGGTGATCAGAGGCTCTCACCGGAGTGGTAGGGGACAGAATGACCGACCCGCATGATGTAGCTGATGATCTGGCCAGCGCAGTCCGCATGGCCTCAAAGGCAGGCCCCCCCCCCGAGTCCGTGGACCGGACAGCCTCCGAGACCAAGACAGGAGCCGAGCCACCGAGCGGGAGACTAGGAACCGAAATGTGTCCCGAGGTGTCCCCCTTGGGCCCGAATGAAGAATCCCGAGTCCCGAACCCCGTGGACGGCGCCGACGGGGTTGGAGCCAACGTCAGTACCAATAGGCCAGGAGGAGCCATCAGAACTGACCTAGGAACATCACATGGAGTGGAAAATTCTGGCTCCGAAGACAGAGATGCGCTTGGAGGCATGATCAAAGAAGGTATCGGGACGGGCTCCAGAGCCGACTGGGACAGAGCCAAAAAGAATTTTGCCAAAACCGGTGACTGGAGGAGCCTTTGCACCACCCTATCAACATCCACATCTGAGTCCTGGAGGATTTGGAGGACAGGGAGGGAGATCGAGATCTCCTCTCAGGTGACACTGGTCTAATACTGGGTGATCAGCTCCGAGGATGTTCCAGTATAATTGGAGCCGACACCAGTTCCATCAACACCAGCACTTCGTGTGGCCCCGAGGACAGTGGAGCCGAGGAGGTCGAAGCAAGTTTTGTGACTTTCTCTGGTGGCTCCGAGGAAATTGAAGGAGTTGGAGATGTCTTTTTTGACTTTGAGGATTTCGATTTAGAACTGGAAGCAGAATCCATGGCCTCTTCGAACGAGGGTTTCAAGAGTCCCTTTAGAATTAGCTTATTCTTTCTTTCTTGAAGCACCTTGGGACTAAAAGCATGGCAGAAGCTGCAGGACTCCTGCAGATGGATTGGTCCCAGGCAATAAACGCAAACAGAATGTCCATCAGTAATGGACATCTTGTAACCACACAGAGCACTTTTTAAAACCCGAAAGTTTGTGCTCCTTGGAATCTTTGGACATATTTTAAGCAAGTAATCACAAATACCACAACAATGAATAAGTCACTGTCTGACAGGAAAAATGACACAGCCACGCAAAACACCACTAAGCAGGGGAACAAGTTTTTACACAACACACAATCCTCAGCAGGGACACACACTGAGACGACTAGGGCGAAAAACCTCTAACTAAAACGTTTTTTTAACCACGTACACAGAAGGGAAACAGACACTAAAACCAAAACGGTTTTAGAAGAGAAACAACACAGGACAAAGGGGGAGGACTAGGTCCTCTAACTACAACGGGCCTAGCCCGATAGAACAGCTAGTGGGATACCAGAAACCACAATCACACTACAGAAATACCAACACAACACCAATTAGAAATAGCTATTAAAATAGCTTTTTGTTTATAACAAGTTTTCTCAGAACAACAAGAAAAAAGGGTACTTAGCCACAGCCAAGAGCGAGACCACGTCCGAGCTACATGAGCGGCGAACGAGATCTGGGGATATGGAGCAGTGCAGTATGGGAAACCTGCTTAGCCCAGCCAATAGAAGACTTCGAGCTAGAAAAGTTTGGCCGAGTCAGAGCCGATATTTGGCTCCGAACCCACGGGTAAGAATATAGGCGAGATTGGACTACATAACATCAAATGTTATACATCCCCTAAGTACTGTTACAGTAAGGTTTAAGGGAAGGGACATTCCTTCACTCTCAAAAGTCCCTGAATACCTTTTTTCCTATGTCCATGTATATTTACAAATGTCAGTCTGACAGCAATTTAAATTAGGGCAGTTATTTAAAAACTGTCCCTGATTATTTTTCTTTACTTGCTGTATATGCAACAACATTTCTAACTGCTTTACTAGCTTTCAAAATCGGTAAAGCACTTTGGCTTTTTTTAGTACTCGAAGTAGATGATAACTTCATGCACTAGAAAGAATTATGATCAGGTCTCACCAATCATAACCTGTTATTATGTGGTCTCAACAGGGATGCCAAAATTCACTTCAAGTTTCGCTCCTGAGGTGAATTTCTTGGCATCCATGACTCAAATGCATAATAAAGTGGTTACGATCAGAGACCCGATCATAACCCTCTATACAGTACTTTTATAAAAAAAAATGTATAAAAAGGAACATGGTTTGATAGACATGAAAACTGCACAGAAAGAGGAATAGTTTCACTTTTGAGCTCTATAACTTTTACTTTAAATTACCTCTAAAAGACTGACAGCCCTGCATTTACTGGGACAGCAAGATTACAGATATAGACCTCTGATAAACTCCTGAAGCAGAACAAGTACCTGCTGCATGATAACAGCAGACAAGACAATTTTTCATATTCATTTTTTACATATAAGTAACACTGTGGGGAAATATGATCTAGTTCTTACTGCAGTACTTATAGAGAGACAAAATAACCAAAACTGAAAGATTACAGCAAAAAAACAACTAAACAATATGACCATTTAATTTATAACATGCCTTTCAGCTAATAATGGCTTTTGAGAGTACATTTCTTTACTGCATTTCCACTCTGTACCTGGCTTGATACAATTTAATTTAATTTTCAGGACATAATAAAATTGCTTTGCATTTCAGTTGCTACATTCTTAGTAGCAGGTTAATATATTTAACAGAACAAGCAATTTAGTACTTAGCAGCAAGCAAACAAGTTTTCTTCTGTACATGTGTGTATAGAGCACATGGGTGTTGAGTAGGAAGCAGGCATTTTAGTAAAGACAGGTTGCATATTTTGTGGCCTGAATTCCTACAGCTACTCAGACAAGGACATAAAAGCTTAAAATGTCTAAGCATTCAGAAATACCTAAATGTGAAAGGGTCTAGGCTAAACCTCTCCAAAGAACTAGGATGTTACAGACATGTTTAAGGATCCTTCTATGCATGTCAGCTTACAGCATGAACATTGCAACATGAGGAAAGTAAACCAGGCCTGTGAAGCATTATGGAATTACATGCTTCAAAAGTACTTGCTGAGGAATGGAACTAGCTAAAAGCTGTGGAGTTTTCCCTTCTGGACCTGTTGTGATAGGGTATACAGTTAAGCTGGTGTTAGATGAGCATTTTATGGCACTTGCCACTTCTGACAGACAAATGCATTTACAAAAATCGGCAATTGAACTGTATAAAGTTTTCCTTTAGTAAATGAACCTATGTGGCATGTACACTGATAGTACTACTCAGAACTGCTCAATGCACACAGACCCAGTAAAAACTGCTTTTGTGTACTGTACATATAACAAAATGGGGTCCCTATCAACTGATCGAGTTTTCAGACACTTGAAAGCCATATGGTTGATAAACATATGATTGAGTTTTTGAAAACTCAAAGCTTTTGAATGGAGATCACGGTACAGTGAGGATTGAGAAATTTACCCTCTTCCTCACTGTAGTGCAATCTCAGAGTTGGTATACATAATTTGCAGGGGGTGTGGGGGTGCAGGGATGCTTGCCCCCCTGCAAAAGCGTAAAAAAAGGTAGATTTTTTTTTTTTTTTTGATGATCAAGTTTTCAGAAACTCAAAATTCATACGGTTGAGACACAGATATGATAAAATGTTATATGTGGGTAGAAGGAATGTCTCTGGAAGCACTTCTAGATTCAGTGAGCATGCTACCTTTGGTAAATGGAAAATTTGTTACCGAATATAAAAAGAACTCCACTAAACAGGTAAAAAGAGTTAGTGCTCATGGGGATAAAAGAAAATACCCCTTAGCAGAAGTATAAGTATACACCACCCTTGAAGTGAATGAACTCATTAGAGATGCATCCCCTAATCTGGCCCATTAAGTACTTTTCTGAAAAGACTTTTTCTCCAACAGCAGAGTAAGTCAAAGAGAACAGATTATGGTGGTTCGGACATGTTTACAAGAAAGATGATGACAAACTGCTGAAGATTTGGAAGAAGGAGAGAAGAAATGATGGTTGTCCAGCAAAGAAATAGATGAACTGTAGGACAATGACCTGCAAAAATCAGGTATGACCAATAAAGAAGGTAGGAGAGTGGCAATGAACTGAAAGAGATGGCAACAGTTGATGCAACACCCCAACCACAAGTAGAAAATGGGAAACATGAGTTCAATGATGATGATGATTTTGCTCAATTTGTGGCACTGTGGAAACATTTGTGTGAATAGTCCCAAAAAGTGTGGGCTAATTTCAGAAAGCACATCAAAGGCAGTTCAGAAATATCCTTAGCTTAAACAAACTGATTTTGAGAGATAACCTTTTCTAAAACAAGGTTGCAAGAATCCATCCTAAAATGGATATTTCTGCTCCTGCTTTAACTGATGATGAACCAGATCACTCCGCCTCATGGATTTATTACTGAAGAAAATAAAGAATGGTCTTTAATATATCACCTTAATTTTAAAAATGCCTAGTGGGAAAACTCTGCACTTATGGAAACTAGGAAAAATATACAATTGACTAAATGAGGACATCATTTCTACAAATCCTAATATTACTTTTATCTGTACTTTAAGCTTGTCAATGACCTTTTCTATTGAGCTGAGAAAATGAAGACAACACAGTGAAATAATTACTGGCCTGTCAACTTTTCAGTAAGACCGTACTGAAGTTAGCTCAAAATCATGTGGGGGAATGTGGATATTTAGGTATAGAGAAAACTAGGAAGGATTTATTCACTTGGTATGTTTTTGACTACTGAAAGCTATTGTTCTTCCTGCTTTGACTGCCAAAAGACAGTTCCTAATCTAGGGTTCTAATGTCCATTAGTACCACTATTACTGAGGTACCCTTTGAAAAAATAGATGTGGACATAGTGGGAACTTTAGTTAAGACAGCAAAAGGGCATCAGTATACATTAGTGGTAGTGGATTACCCATTTCCCTGAGGCCAATCCTCTGAGAAGGGTGACTGCAAAAGCCATAGCTAATGAGTTGCTGCTTATATTTTCTAGGGTCTAATTGTCTAAAGAAATTTTAGCTAATATATATATTCAACTTATTTTGAAAGTAATGAAAGAGTTATGCTCTGAACTTCAGTGCATAACCCACAAACAAATGGACTGGTACAATGATTTAATAACACTTTGACGTCCATGCTAAGGCGGGCTATGGATAACGTAACCTTGACCAATAAATGGAAAATTGGAAATTCACCCCAGGTTTGATCCCTTGTCTCTGATAGAGGCAGACACTAATGCCCAAACTAACATACACCCCCAAGATAACTTCCAGAAACTTCCTAACATACCCCTCCTAATAAATGCTCATGATACACTGGGACATAATTGGGTTAGGCTGCATGGCTAGGCTTATAAAAGCCCTGGTGGTCATTAACCTTGTATATACCTATGAATCTATAAGAATTAAAATTCAATAGTACTATTAGTTAACTAGCTCAGGCTTCTATGGACTAATCTGTTTGAAACTGTTATAAAAATATACATATACATGTACATATACATATATATATATATATATATATATATATATATATATATATATATATATATAGAGGCAGATACACACACACACACATGTAATATGTCCATTATATAAATAACATCCATGTGCAGAAACATCGATACACATTACATTGATTTCTGTATGTTGAAACTAGCTTTTATTAAAGGTAAAATGACTGAAACTACACCAGCTGCAAAAAGAAGAATATTCTCCTTCTGCAGTCACCTGAAAAAAGAAAAAGAAAAAGAAAAAAAAAACTTACCATAGATGCTAGAATGATCACTGCTGCAGTACCCTAAGCTACATGGATTATGTCCTTTCAAGGACATAAGACTGCCAGCTTCCAAAGCTTCAGGGCACCTTTTATGCACCTAAACCATTAGGTAGCTCAAGCTGTCATGACTAAAACACAGGTTTGGGTGCCAAACCGTTCAGAGCTTTCATGCCAACTGAGAGATGGACATTAATCCCTGAGACAGCATTGCTAGGAACAACAACAAATAAGTGTTCACACCTTGGCATACAAAAAAATGCCAAAAAAACAAGGGGGATGTAGGGAAAAAGCGACTGCTGCAGCAGTGGTCATTCGAACATCTACTGTTACGGTAAGTATACTTACACAAATGGTACTATGTTCTTTATATTGATCACTGCTGCAGTAGCCTAAGCTATATAGGTAGATTACCAAAGCCTACAACAATTGGGAAGTAGAAGGGAAGGATCCAAGAATCCCTGGATAATGGCCCTAGCAAAGCCTGACCTAGACCTGGAGAAGTAATCTAGTTTGTACTGCTTCTGTAAAAGTAAGTACAGAGGACCAATCTGCTCCTTCTAGAAAACTTCTAGAGTTCATACCTTCCAAAATGACATAGACGAAGCCAAGACCCTTGTAGTGTGTGCCTTGACTTTGCCTGGAATATTTTTGTTGTGGTGAACAACTGATCGGAAATTCTAAAAGATTAGATATGTCAAGACAGTGCATATGAGTTGTCTGTGGACATCCAAGGTATGACATGTCTTTTCTCCCTTAGTTTTGGTTTCTGGGAAGAACATAGGGAAATGGATAGTCTGGCTTAAAGTAAACTCGTACTCCACTTTAGGCATAAAAGAAGGATTAATTGTCAAAGAAACCCTCGCTGTATGGATGTGGAATAATTACCCGGAATGGAGGAGTTTATTCCCATTGCCATCTGTAACATTGCTGAATCAGTCTCAGAACCCATTTGTCTGAAACAATCTGTTGCCAAAGACAGAAATAGTGATTCAGACTTTCAGGAAAGGGATGAGGGACTGTCAGGTTGGGAATGGCGGTGGGAGGAGAGGACAAGGTCCCTTATATAGTAATTTTGCCTTATTGCATTGAACTTTGTTTGGGGGGGGTCTCTGTTTTCTCTGTGTAAACTTCCTGCCATTGTTTTTTAAATATCCACTTACCAGTATGTTGCCAAAACTGAATACGGGACCAGAAAATCCCTTAAAAATTTGGAGAAGGAGGGTTGAAAAATCTGAGAGATTCCCTGTATCAGACAAACTCTCACTGCAGTTTTTGCTAACTTCTGCAGCAGAGGGTCCAAAACCTAAATCCTTACCCAAAATAGAATTTAAAATCTAATTTTTCTCATCTTCTGGGAGGTTCTGAGAATGCAACCAGGAAAACTTCCTAAACTCGGCACCAGTGGCAACAGCCCTGGATGTAGCATCTGTACAATCACATTCATTACATTCCAAATTTAAACAATGACTAGTGACCTGAAAAACTGAAGAAGCTAAACCACACAAAGCAGGTTTTTTTCTTGCAGGAGGGAACTGCAGATAAAACATTCCTCATACCTTCACAATTCATCAGAATAAACTTTAACATATGAGCCTGACATTTCAAACTTCTAAAACTTAAAGTTGCAGAAGTATACATTTTTTTCCCAAAATGTATCATTTTACTATCCTTGTCAGAAAGATGATAAGCATTAAGAAAATACTTGGCAGCAGCTGGATTAACTAAAGCTATAGTTGCTGGGTCAGGTCTGGGATGAGTGTATAAAAATGTGAAAGACTGAGGAACTTTGCACATTCTAGCTACGTTTTTAGGTGCAGCAGGCTGTCTGTCATGGAAATCACAGAGCATGACAAAAACATCCTCCAGTGCTGGCAGCATCGGTGGCTGGGGGGTGGGAAAAGGCTCCGGGAATTCCAGTTGTAACAACTCATAGTATTTTCCAAGGTACTGAGAAACCTGTGTTCTCACACTGAAAACACTGTGATATTCTGTAAACAGTGTCAGAGAGAGTGAGAGAGAGAGAATTCCTGACATGAATCAGATAACATGCTCTCCTCTGAGTCTGAATCAGAAATCTGAGGGGAAAAAAACTATCTGTCCCATCATCTTCCTTTCCAGATTCAATATCTTGAATATCTTCAGGAAAAGAGGAATCCCTTTTTCTTTTAACAGAAACCGCCTGATAATAAGACTTAATAAACTGCTCCTGTTCAGTGAAACTTGTGCAGGGGATAAATATTTAGTATTCAGTTTCTTTCTGACAGGAAAGCTGGAGCAAATAAAATGAATGGCAGCAGTAGCAACTTCCCCAGGGATGGACACAACATTCTGGTTAAGCAGGGGCACTTTCCCTGCTTCTTCTTCTAGCACCAATAAGAGTGGTTCTCCCTCACCCACTGGGAGGATCCCAACAGCCACAGAGGATGTGCCTAGCTCCAATACATAGTGGCTGTATGGGAAACACCAGATAAATCTAGGGGAAAAAGATGAGTCGTCTGAGGAACCAGCTTTGACCACAGCAGAATCACCCAGCTGCGGCAGAGCCAAACTGCTAGCCTGCTGTGCTGGCAAAAACTGTTTAGTGAACTTTTTATTTTTGTGGCTGGAAGAAAGATTGAATATGGGACTGGTAGTTGGCTCCATGGCCAAGACAAAAATGGTGCCTCCTTCCCAGGGAAACTAAGCAGCACAAGCAGTTAAAACTTAAAAAAAGGCTACCTATTGAAATGGGGAGAGCCAAAAAGCAAAAAAAAAAAAAGAAAATGAAAAGAAAAGACAAACAGAAGAAAACAGAATCTTGAAAATTAGTCTTCTCCTTACAACTTCTATTTTGGCGGGGGATGGCAAGTCTCCCTACACTCCCACACCACTCACACTTATACATACAAACTCAGAGACTGTCATATCTTTGAGAAAAGTGAATTTTCCAAGAAATGGCATTTCAGACTTAGAATACGCAAGTCCATTCTTTCGACCATTCAGTCTCTGCGTTTTGGGGCTCACCCTAGGGGGTCCCGACATTTCAAATGGTTACCCTTAAAAATAGTTAAAAGTAACTTTTCCTAGTTAACACACAGTGAAAAGCATTCTAACACACTTTATCACCCCCCAAAAGTAATGTAAACAGTTTCTTCACAGAAAAAAAAACAGCCTTAGAATGTTTAAAATTACTTTTAAACTGTCAAAAACAATAGTGCACTCTTGTTTAAAAGTACAGTATAGTCGCATGACACTCAACAAAAACAAAAATTCATAGCTTAAAATAAACTTTCTTTCACAGAAAAGTAAATTTAAACAATAAAAATAGTATGTGGAAGTTTTTCCCCCCAAAGGGAACTTATCTGCCCAGCACTGGAATGACTCAAGCCAACCACTGATCCTCAAAAGCCCAAAGAGGGAACTCTTTTTGGCACCAAAAATGATCTGAAGGGCTTGGCACTCAAACCTGAATCAGCTTAGCTTGAGCTGCCTAATTGTTGGGCACATGGAAGGTGCTCTGAAGCTTTAGCAGCTGGCTGGCTGTTATGTCTTTGACTTAACCCATAGAGCTTAGGCTACTGCAGAAGTGATCAATATGATGAACATCTTACATTATTTTCAGACACAATTCATCCTGCTCTACCAACTTACTCTTTTATGCTAAACCTAACTCTGTTGCTGTTCCTAACCTCAACCTTATATGGTATCTTATGAAAAATCCTTTCCTTAACAGTACCACTATACAAGATACAGACTATGCATAAACATACACACACACACAAAACACAGTCTATCCCCTTATCCAGCCCCTAATCTGGAAACACTTTTGTACATGTACACACACACACACACACACACACACACACACACACACACACACACGTGCGCACACATCTGAAACTTCAGTATTAGGGGGAAAAAAACCTACCTTCACACAAGCACAGTTCACACACCACAGGAATAGTCAATGTTCCAAACACTGATATTTCCAGCATTCGAAAAGTAGTGTCTTCATTATAAAAAGTAAAAAACAGCAGTAAACGTACGTGTGTACAAATGCACATATCTGTGTGTCAAAACTTACATAGCTATAAATTCATATGTACATACATTAATATATGTATATGTTTTTTTCTGTTACTCTGTTGAAGAGAGTAGCCCAGGTAGATAGAATTGTTTTAATCTGTAATTTACAAGGATATGCAGTGAGCTGCTAATGTAGCTATAATGGTTATTGTTACTACCAAGCTACAGATGCAAACCTGGTAGCCTTACACCACCTGCATTTACAGATGTGGATATGAGCTTTACTGTAATCTTAGTCTGCAGTGATGAGGTAACAGAGAAGCTAAACATGAATGACAGAAATGCGTGGTGCTTATACATCCATACCATTACTGTTTACAAGTAACATACATCACATTTATGTACATATATGTATGCAGTTCATCAAAGTTAAGTGTTCCAGCTTCCAGTTATACTGATATATATGCAGCTAGATAACCACAGTGTAACAGTTATTTTTTGCATACCAGAGTCACATGCTGGCACATAACAGAATGGCATTCTACTGTCAAAACATGCATCCCATACTCTAAACTTCTTTTAGCATCTAGTGTAAAGCTTTGGCTTACACTTCATATATTTACTTTTTGCTGTCATCCAGATGAGTGAGTAATACCAAGGATAATTATCATACCACTACTGAACCATGCACTAGACACATACAAATAAACAAAATCACCACGAAGAAACAAACAATACTGAATACAACAAACTGGCCACAGCAAATCCAAAATAGGAATTTAATAAAACTTTATAAACTCAAGCGCCTTGGCTAAAAAGCCTTCATGGAGTAAAAAATACCAAACAAAAGACCATTATATATGACCATTATATATATTGCAAGCAAGTTAAAACACATGGTCAATTAAACAACTAATTAAATTAAAAACCTCCAATTACACTCTGCATTTAAGCCCAATGATATTAAAGTACCAAACTTCATAAAAACAAATTCTTTATACTAAAGTTTGTTTGATCTCACATTTTCTTCATATTTAAATAACACATGTTCCCAAAATAGTACCTTGCAAACCTGCCGGATCACTATGATGATGTAATTTAAAATTCAGTGTAATGGGACTTTCACATCCAAGCTTTTTAATGTACATGACATGTCCTGTAGCCTTAACTTAAAGGCTCTTTTGCTCTCCCCCACATAGAAAAGTTTACATAGACATCTTAAGGCATAAATAATGCCTTCGGTATTACAATTATATCCCTTAATAGGTTTAAATACTACCTCATTAATCCTGTGGAAAGAGTTTACAATAAACCAGCGGCTAGCACAATTACCACAGAGAAAAGTACCAAAACAGGAAGGCTCCCACTGAATAGGGTTAACGGGTATCTGACCGTTACTATGTACTAATATGTCTTTTACACTTCTACTATGCTTACATAAGATAAGGGGAAATCTAAATAAAACTGTAGAAATATATTTTAATTGTAATATAAAACCCTTGTAATATCTAACTAGGGAAATTAATCATTCACTAAACACACTATATGTAGTTCAAAACATATTTTCTTCCAATTCACATTACTGTCCAATAAAGACATTTCATTATTACTAACAAAGTCCTTAGCATGATTCCAATAATCTCTATTACCAAAGTATTGATCCCCCATAGCTCTACTGAACGATCCTTCAACTCTTTATCATAACCCCTGGACAAAAACATATTAACAGTTCTTTGGACTTCCCTTGAGAAATTCAAATCATTATTGCATAATCTATATAACCGCAAACATTCTCCATATGGCAAAGCAGACAATAAATGGGGATGGGAACAGCTCCCATGAAGGTACTGTCCACCATCACACTTTTTATGTATTGAAGTTCTGATTTCACCATTAAAATAACATTTTAAGTTAACATCCAAATACACAATGTTACCCCCACATTGCAGATCATTAAAAATCAAACCAAATCAATTGTTTTATAAATATTCCACAAAATTAGAAACCTGGTCAAACCACCTTGGCAAATAAAAATCAAATCATCTATATACCTAAAATAACATAGTATATATTTATTAACAAACTCATGTTTGTATAGATGTTCAATTTCAAATAAACCAATCACTAAATTAGCATATTTGGGGGGGAAGGTGCCCTCATTGCTATACCTTGCAACTGGTGGTCTTCTTCTTTTAGCTTTTCCCTGTTAGGGTTCGCCACAGCGGATCACCTGTCTGCTCATGACTGGCAGTGGAGTTTTACGGTGTCGAGTTGCCAGCCCGGCACCCAACCTTCCACAGAAGGCACGTTTAGGCAAACCTACAATACCAGTGGATATTCAATGATCACTGCTGCAGTAGTCCTTGTTAAATGGGTTATATCCTACCAAGGATGCAAGAGCCGGCCAGCCTCCAAAGCTTCAGGGAAACCCATATTCCCAAACCACTGATTAGTTTAATCTGGGCTGACAAAAAAAAAAAACAGACACGTTTAGATGCCAAGTCCTGACTGGACAATGCAAGGAGCAACAAAAAATAAAGTGCCCACACCCTGGCATAAACACCACACCAAAAACAAGAAGGATAGAGGGAGGGAGCTGCTACTGCAGCAGAGTTCATCTACTGTTATAGTAATTTGACTTACACAACTGTACTATGTTCACCATATTGATCACTGCTGCAGAAGCCTTAGTTATATGGGCAGATATTTGGAAGGTGGAAGGAGAAGGGTCCAGAAGCCCCTAGATAATGGTTCTAGTAAACCTTATTCTAGACCTACACACGGAATCAAGCTTCTAATGCCTTGTAAATGTATGAAGAGATGATCAAATCACTACTCTGTGAAACTACAAATCTTCTAGAATACTTCTAGAATCCAACCGTTTCTAAAAAGCCATAGATGAAGCCAAGGCCCTGATACAGTGATCCTTGACCCTGCCTGAAACAGTTTTGTTGTGGTGGGTATAACAATAGGTAATAGCTTGAGACAACCATTTTGAAACAGGCTGTCATTTCTTATATTTACAAAAAAAATGAACAATCGATCCAAGAGATTTTATTTTGTCAAGAGTGTACCAAAGTTGTCTGTGGATATCCATGGTATGGAGTATCTTCTCCCTCTTTTTTATGTCCAGGAAAGAATCAGGGAGATTGATAATTTGGTTTAAAGTAAACTCAGATTCCACTTTAGGCAGAGGAGATGGAGGAGGAGTTCACAAAGAAACTGTAGACTCACCATAAGAGCTTACAACTCAAATTTTGTACAGAGGTCAGAGCAGTCAGAATAACAATTTTTCATATTAAGAACCTCAAGTCACCCAGATACTCTGGCTCAAATGAAGCAAGTGTTAGCTTCTCTAACACAGAATTAATATTCCAAGGAGGGGCCACCAGTTTCTTGGAGGCCTGTTATGTAAACCTCTTTCAAATACAACATTTTGGCATTAGAATGCAATGAAAGACAAGGATCCATGAACAGACATTATGACACGGATGATAAAAGAACCGTGATGGATGAGTAAGAAAGGCCATAGGATAGTAACTCGCACAAATATTGTAAAACCAGACAAACAATAGCCCTGAATATGTGCTGGTTATATTGCTGGCATCCAACTAAAAAACCTTTTCCATTTGCTAATATAGGATTCTCTAGCAGCACGCTTTGTTGTCTCCATTAGTACCTGCTGTATATGTCCGCAGTACACAGGGACTTAAAAGAGAGTTGAGACCCTCTTATCCAGACAGTCAGTTGAAGATGACTAGGGTCAGGGTATATCAAACACCCCTGATCTTGTTTGAGAAGATCCATTCTGCGAGAAAGGGTAATTTCCCCAGGCCATTTCCAGAAGAGAGAACCACTGTTGTCTAGGCCAAAAATGAGTCATCATATTGATCTTGGGGGAATCCCTCTAAATCTTCATAAGTGTCATGGATACAAGTAGAAAGTGTAGAAAAGCATACAGAAACTTTCCTATTCAATGAAAGGAAAAGGCATCAGTCTTCAAGGTCTTCTATCATGGAGTCCTGCAGCACAATTTTGCCAGCCGACTGTTCAGAGAGAAGACAAATAGGTCTACTTGAAGAACTCCTCACAGATGGATCAAATCTTGGATGACCCCCCCCGATCTAGTTTCCATTGGTGAGTGAATGCCATTGTCCTGCCCAGCTTGTCTGCTACACAATTTTTCTCTGACAGAATTCAGGATGCCTGGTGGTATACAACATTATCAAACTCAATAAATTATTAATCAAACAAAACTGTAACAGCTCAATAATATAACTAGGAAAAGGACTATCTCCCAAAAAGCAATAAAGAGCCTCAATACCAAAAGTATGTCTGATATTAATATACAGGCTTTTCACGTCCAATGTCATCCAAACCATACCTGTTGTCCACTTTAAACCAGATAATTTAGACAAAAAGTCAGAAGTATCCCTAATATAAGATGGAAGCTTAATAATAAACAGATATTTGTGAAGTAATAATCCAACATTATGCAAAAAGTATTTATAAGCTGATACAATTGGGTGTCCAGGGGAATTAGAACAATTCTTATGAATCTTTGATAAGCAATAAAAGGTAGCCATACTACATCCTTCACTATTAATTTTTTTCTCTATATCTTCCTTAGAAAAATAACCTAATCTATATCCTTTATTTAATGACTCAATATATTTTACTAAAGCTTCTGTATATATTTCCACACTATTTCATAAACTCTCCTATCATTAAGATGTTCAAGACACATCTACAAATATTGTGCACAGTGCATAATTACAATTTTGTTCCCCTTATCAGCAGGTTTAAATACTAACTCATTCTGCTTATGTAATTCTTTTGGAACATCCCATTCAGTTTTAGTTAGGTTATATTGTACAGCATTTCTCTTTTTCATAAACTCTTTGTAGGCTAACTCTACTGTATAATTTAACATTGCTGAAAAATGTTGAATCCCTTCATTATTAAACGATGGCATAAATGAACTTCTATATTTAATATTAGCAGTATCAAGCAAACAATATGCATTAACCCCAGATTCATCCCCATCTCAGATATACATGAATAAAAGCTATCCTCTACATTCTCAAAAAATCTTGTGCAGAATCGAACTCACTTGTGACAGAAACATTATTATTCACATTTTGTTGAATAGGAAAAATGCAGTAAATGTAACTTACAAACTAAATTAAATATCTCACATTTTATCAGATACAATCTAGATAAAACTGTTGGAACAAATTTTAAACCACACTTTAAAACGGCACGTTGTTCATTACTAAGAGCAGAGGCCTGACAAATTAAATACTAAAGAATTTGGATCACAGTTCTCATTATTAATAAGCCCAAAATCTACTCGTACACATTTATTGCCATTTGCTTATCTTGCATTTGTGTTGATAATGTCCCTCCTTATATGTCATGTTGCTGTATTCATTGTTGAGCCTCCCTCATTTTCTGTCATTAGAGAAAATCTACTTGCCATTACTCTGGGAGTTCCAAAACCTCTGCTGATTGGTCACCGTGTCTTGAGCTGGTGGAAAAGGAGGGAAAGCGTTTTCATCGCTCTCCCATTCAGCAGAAAAAAACAGTTCCTTCAGAGGAAGTAAAAGAAACTCCTTGCTGTTTCCTGTCCATCTCCTGATGAAGTACATGCATGCCCGATTAGCATTTCTTCTGATTCGCCTTCCAAATGAAGGCTCTACAATTACTATAGTCCTGGAGATCCCTCTTCAATTTGATTTTTTTCTTTTCCACCAATTCTTGCTTAAAAGACTTTAATTCTTCATTAATGTCTCTCAAATAATTACCTAAATGGGAGGCATTCAGTTGTGCAGCAGTTCCTCACAAACAGCAACAACCCCTTCTTTTAATTTATGTTGCTTAAGAGAATCCCTCTCCACCAGAATGTTAATCCATTCCAGTGAGCACCGAAGAGTGGCAGCAATCCATCTAATTTGACATCTCTTATCTTCCTCATTGAACAAATTGAAAGGAGTGGAGGGGCTTTTAAATGTTCTAAGCCCCTTTGGAGTAACATCCAATTCTAAGCATCATTTTAGGCTTAAAATATTAAAATGAACAGAAATTTCTTTGAATATTAGGTGTTCCAATCTATCATATACCCCCTGCGACTCTGGAGAAAGAATAGCACTGGTACACTGACTGCCCCACAGTATGAAACAGATTGTCAGTTCTTCTATTTCTTTCTTCTTCATACCTTTCCCAAGGCTTAGGCAGCATCTCATCACCACAAATACCACCATGATCACCACTACGATCCCCAGGGTGTATAATGTAATTCTCCATAGTCTTTTGAGACAGCTATGCTCCTTCATCACGGAAAAAAACTTTGTAAGTTAAAAGGATCAGTGACCACAAAAAAATGAAAAATTAAAACCACAGCGAAGAAACAAACAATACCGAATACAACAAACTGGCCACAGCAGATCCAAAATAGAAATTTAATAATAAAACTTTATAAACTCTAGCGTCTCGGCTACAAAACCCTTCATAGAATAAAAGAACACCAAACAAAAGACCATTTTATATATATATATATATATATATATATATATATATATATATATATATATATATATATTACAACCAAATTAAAACACAAGATCAATTAAACAACTAAGTAAATTAAAAACCTCCAATGGCATTAAAGTACCATACTTCAAAATAAAAATAGATTCTTTATACAAAAGTCTGTTTGATCCCTGCATTTTCTTCATATTAAAATAACACTTTTTTCCAAAACAGTACCTTGCAAACTTGCGGGATCACTATGATGATGTAATTTAAAATGCAGTACAATGGGACTTTCAAATCTAAACTTTTTAATGTCCCTGACAAACTCCTGTAGCCTTAACTTAAAAGCTCTTTTGTCCTTCCCCCACAAAGAAAAGATTACATGGGCATCATGAGGCATAAATAATGCCTTCTGTATTATAATTATACTTCATAATACGTTTAAATTAAGCTTTTATATTAAGACTCTATTTTTTTCATTTTGTTTTAATTGATCATGTGTTTTACTTGCTTGCAATATATATAATGGTCTTTTGTTTGTTCTTTCACTCCACAAAGGCTTTTTTAGCCAAGGCGCTATGGTTTATAATTTCTATTTTGGATCTGCTGTGACCAATTTGTTGTATTCAACATAGAAATAAACAGCTAAGAAGGAATACTCAAGCAATTACAAAACTTATAGAAAGAGAAGTGAAACTATGTATGTATGAAGCAACGTTTCAGTTATATGATGACTTACATACATCAGAAGATTATGTACAATAACAACTGTGGTTATCAAGCATGAATACTTACCATAAGATCATGTAAAGAAATATTTTATCGTGTCACCAGCTGAGTGATTTTAAGTAAACAGGCTTTCAAATGTAAGTGTTATGGCAACAAGTATCACATTTTTTTTAAAACAAGTCAACACCCTGAAACTACTGTTACCATTATACCCGTCTGCATAGAATACACAGTGTCATTTGATGAAAGTTAAACATAAAAGGTCCCTGATTTGATGAAAGTTTTTAAAATGTAAGTACAATGCAGTATATGCATTTCAATGAAGATAAATCTAGGCAACTTTTCTTACTTCTAAGCCTAATGACTACCAATCTACTTACTGCTTCTACCCATTCATTCCCCTGTCTCCAAGTCTCGAGGTTGAAAGCAATCTGTGGCACAACAGTCACACAGGCACCCATGAAGAATTTTGTTTTAAAGCTCTAACCTTGCCTCTGGTGGTTGGGCACAGGCACCTGCATCAGTGCTAGGGTTTTCTGTACCCTCCATTGGTATGTGAAGGCTCTCATACACATGCCTAATGATGGCTACTGTCCCTGGTCCTACAGTCATTGCTGTGATGAAGGCTTCAACTTGCACAGGAGCAGACTGGCCAGTAGGGACAACCATATCCTTCCCAATAAGACGGGCAACCTGGCATAAGCCATTCACTCCCACCCTCCCTTTACTCTTTCAGGACCTGAGTTGATAAATGAATTCAGATCACCTTGGTCATAGTCAGGACTTAATCCACCTATGTCACACAGCTAAGCACTCCAATGAAGGTAAATCAAATGACAGCTAACTAGTATTATTTAGAAACAGTACAGCACTGAAATATCTAAGGCAATGCTTAAGGATTCAATATGTAATTACCAGCTGCAAATAAGAGATTGTTTTGAAGTTATTTCACTTACCTGCAGAACTGTTAATGGTGCTAGTTTGTTATTGTGTCTTTCGGCTTTTCCCAGTTAGGGGTCGCCACAGCGGAATTCCGGTCCGCTAATGATTGGCAGTAGATTTTTACGTGCCGAGTTGCCAGCTCTGATGCACAACCTTCAGCGAAGGTACACCCATTCACGCATGTCTCCACACAGATGACGCTCTAGCTGAGAATCAAACAGGACAGCGTCTTACTGTGAGGCGACAACGCTACCGCAGCACCACCACCGTAATGGTGCTAGTTTGTAAATATAGCAAATGAAAATGTTTTCTGTATGTATACATTCAAACCAGGCAGTTAGAGCTAATCTTAACTATTCAGACTCTCATACGATATTTCCAATGTCTCTGTCAGACAGCAAAACTGAAACAAGCCAGTAAGTGATCACCTTCTTTGCCCCAGTGATGTGCACCATCACCTCTGTTGTATTTGCATATGCAATCAGTTATTTCTTGCTGTTAACATACAACTTTCCAACTCTATATTACATCTCCAACTGCCTGTAATACCATACAACATTAGAAGATCTGCAGTGATAGTTGCTGAAACCAGTGTTACTAAGAAAACTGGCAAAGAAGCAAGTAAAAAGCTGTATCACTTATGGTAACATGGGAATACTTTATGGCATATGTTATACATAGTCTGCACACTGAACTGAACTAGCTCTCTAGCTCTCAACCTGTTGACACAAATCTAAACAGCCCAAGTGTGGAATCCCTATGATACTAATGCAGAACATTAGTCTCTGCTGCATCATTCATCACACACTGATGAGCTTCTGTGGATTTTCCTACAAGTAGCATAATGAGTGAAAATTAGGTCATGCAGGCTTCCATCGCTGTACAGACAGAATGAATGTGCACAGCAGTATTAAGTACATGGTTAGGGATGATTTACAGGCAGGCATGTGACCACAAATTTCGAGGCAGCCTTGGGAATGACACCAAGTGCAGCTGCTATATCTAGGAAAAGCTTCTGATTTGTAAGTTAGATAGAAAAAAATCAAGATGAGATGTTCTTCAAGTAAATAGTTATCACTGTATCACCTGTGTAATAAATATTATTTCATAAGGCAAAGTAAGTACATTGAAGGATACCAACCTCACCTGCCAGAAAAGCCTCTCTGCATACACATTTGAATGACAACACACCAGAGCACATTCTGGCACACTACCCCTGGCAAGACAACAGACATATATAACCAAGTCGGATTTGCTGACACACTTCCATAGTCACTACTCCAAATGACAGAAGCAACTTTACAACCTCCAAAGAATACCATGGATGAGAACCATGGTGTCATATAGAGGCAACTACAGGTAACATGATTGGAATAACCAAACAGAAGAAAATAACAATATGGGCACAATTTTTTTGCAGAAAATGTGTCCTTCATTAAAAAGGGTACAGCTTTATCACAATGACATAAAATGAAGACAAGGGAGGAAAAGTAAGACAAAATGACTGTTAATGATCAACACTGTCAAAATGTTCTGACAGTGAAAACTTACTGAAAATATCAACAACTGATAGAGAAATCTCCCTGTTGGTAAAGATCAGTCAACCAAATGAGAAAGCCAGCATGCAAGAAACTTTACACAATAAAATATTTACTAAAATGACTGCCAGCAGCTAACACACTGTCAAATCATATACTGGCATCACCTTTAATGTTACAGAACAAAAATTATCAGGAGTAGTGCTTGTCAATATATAACGTGGCTGCTGTTTTTGGGAAACCTAAACTAGCTATGTTAAGGTACACGTACTGTCAAAGCCTGCTTACAACATATATAAATGCACAACCATACATATAAGATCACACAGTAATGTTTTATAATGTAATCGTGTATACAAGGAGCTAGAGGCAATACTCCATAGCTAGACGTTTTTCAGCGCTCTTGCCAGTGCTTTCCTAGACAGCACATGTGGTCACTGAAGAAATAACAATGCAGGGTTACTTTCATTTTTTTCACAGATACATCACTTCACTCATCCAAGTATTTATGTAAGGCAAGTAATAAAATTAGAGTTTATATAGCAGAAAAAAGCTATACACTACAATCATCTTGCCAATATATAATCCAAAGACCACCTTTTGCCTCCAGGAGGGTAAAACAAGTCAGGTCTAGAATGGATTTATGGATACCCATCCAACTGTCAAGGTTTGTCTGAAAAGACATGAGGGTATCCCTCTGTTTTATATGTAATGGAACATTATTCAAGAGATGGGGAAGAAATGAGTAATAAGTCTTATTTATTTGCTGATGCTTATTCATGTCTAAGAGTGACTGTGAATCCATTTGTTTAACAAAGTTGTGGAAGATCAGATTGGGTTGGATCTTTAACAACAATGGATGACTCGCTCTGCAGGAGACTAAGATATTGAGTATAGGGATACAACTTCATGCCTGTCTTAGTAG
Organism: Protopterus annectens; assembly: GCF_019279795.1. Lineage (NCBI taxonomy): Eukaryota > Metazoa > Chordata > Ceratodontiformes > Protopteridae > Protopterus > Protopterus annectens. The sequence goes on from NC_056737.1 coordinate 618,486,987, forward strand.
CACCGGGTCTTTTGTCCAGTGATCTTTTTAGTTAGGAAACAATGTGCTCTTTCTGACTGCATGATGTGTTTGGAGAGATACATACTAAAATAAGTATTACAGTCTGTAATGGGTTTGGTCCAGACAGAGTCTAGACAACTGATAACTACTTTTGACCTGGATATTACACCTTTAGTTTGGCATTGGGATTTTCTGACTACTGTTGCTACACCGTGGTCAAAGAATTAGGGAGTTTTCTATGGAGGTACTGAAATCTTTGCAACTGTGTCAGTCTGGAATGAGGTGCTGTCTATATTGTAAGCTGCTGTCAAGATGTGATTACTACACTTGCTGCATTTGATTTAAGCTAATTTCTAATGTCATTTACTTGTAAGGTTAAGCCCTTTCTAACCCTAACATGGTACAGGATGCTGAGTGAATGGCAGCATCCACATTGTAATCACTGGCAAATGTAGTTAGCCATATGTCTGGGTTACTGGTTTGCAGACCTGAGAAGAAAGTGCTAAATAGATGGGGTCCTAGTGCTAAGCCCTCTGGAATATCATTAGCCACTTTTTTGCATTTGGAGGTGGCACATACTGCTTTAACTACATGGCAGCAGATTTTTGTTGGTGTACAAGTAAAAGTACCGCTATGCATACCTGTTATGTTTTACATACTTGTATACCACTGTCACCACTATTTTCCAAGGAGAACCAGGAATGCAGTGGTCAGTACTGACACTACCACTGGTGAGAAAGAATTGATGAACATAACTTAGAGGAATAAAAAAAATAGATTCTTAGCATGCAAGTATTAATAACTATATTACATATGTACTAACCTACCTTCTTAAAGTTGCAGAGCATGTGACAACACTGTTGGACAATGTAGTCATCTGCTAGAACCGGATAGGGATACATGTAACAAGACAGCACCACTTCAGCATATTTGCTACCTATGACATGACAGCAGAAGCACTCAGCAAAGCAGCCTTGTTTTTCTGGTTCGGCCACTATTATTACCAACGCCATACAGAATCACAAACATCTGAAGTAGGCATGTGTGAAAAAACATTGTGGAACTCGTGAAAATATTGCCTTGCACAGGCATGCAGAAAGAAGCATAACAGGGCATTTTCTGCATAGAAAATTTTAATAAAATGATAAACATCTTAGCACAAAAGTAGACAAAATAACAGAACATAACAGTATAAACAGCACTGAGTCACACTGAACAGTGTATATCTTGTAAAAAAAAAAAAAAGGTAAATGTAAGTACATACAACCATGGAGTTCAAATCCAGAAAAAAATTATTTATTACCTTAGATACTTTTGCCACCCAGACCATTTCTGTATAATCAATGAATAATTAGTAATACACCTCAGGGAATGTTTCTAGTAAGAATAACTCATCTGATATTACTACAGGGTCTCTGAGTAAGGGAGGTTGCAATGCTTTTCAGTGTTTGTAATGCATTTTTGGTCCACTAACAGGTTCAACATCCTTGAGGAAGGCAATCCAAAAGAAAAAACATGCTTCAGCACTGAGATCTGATTAGGCCAAATAGAATCACAGATTAATAGTAGAGACTTTTTGAAGTCCTCTAGGGCTAAGTAGTCCCACAAAATATGGGACTAATCTCTAAGAACACCAATGTTACATCTCCAACATTGGAGGATATATTTGACAAACATTCTATTAAGGCTTAATGGGCTGTAAGAATATTTAAATGATCATTTCCAGCCAAAACAAAATAAATGTTCGAGCCCTAGTGGCAGAAAGTAATTTTTAAAACTAAAGTGGATCTTTTATTATACAGTGCCAAATAATGACAAATCAGTCAGCATGAATTTAAAGTGAGGCAACGGATGATGTTATCATCTGCAGAATGCAGCATGGATTGAAATGAGCGACTTCCACCCACTGGAGGTTTATCTGTGACAGTGACATTCCCGTTAACAGAATGAGTAGGCAAAGATGCCAGTACTTTTCTGCAGCGAAATTCCTATTAATGTGAATTCCTACAATGAGACAAAAAAGTACATTATGGATTAACATCGTCATTCATGGGATACAACAGAAGATATCATAGTAATGTCAGCATGCATTTGCTATGCTCCAAGAGACTCAAATATTTATCTCAAGTAAATGATTCATAACAGATGTGTAACAGTGTGTAAGGCAGTACCACATTTTACCCATCACCTGAGCATGCAATACAACACAAGTCACAAACACGGCTCATGAAGTTTAAGCAAACTCCAGTGAAATATGACCATATTAGGTAAGCAAAGCAGCAGTCACAGTTTGTAGTTACAGGCAGTTACGCTCCATGACTGTTACTTACAGGGCAACTCTGACAAGCAAACTAATGTACCATTGCTGTAAACTAGTGTACTGTCTGAAAAACTGTAATGGAGATAAGGTGGCTACAAACAGCTTCTTGTGTGTGCAGTGTACTTAACGTTGGAGCAGACCTGACTACTGCACAGATCTGTAACAGAAAGAACAGCCAAAGCAGTATAATGACAAGTCTGAAGTGCATCTAATAATGTGCTTTCACTGCTCATAGTGTAGCAAATTAGTCTGTAGGGATATACATAGCAGGACATATATAACAATAAATTAGAAGCCACATTTTATAACACACCATTAAGGCTCAAAGAAGAATGACAAATATTTTCTTAATACAAGCTGCCTGATATGTTAGGACAGCTTAATCTACAAACAGAGGTGAATGTAAATTACCTGGAAATGTGCTTTCCTGGCTAGCAGTAAAAGCCAAGTTACTAAGTAATTGGGTATAAAACCATCGGTCTTGTAATACATTCAACACTCAGGACACACTGTATTGCTGTGCCATGCAGTGTGACGCAACTGTGTGCATAAGCCTGATGAAAGTGTATAAGATTACTATACTTGCAACAGTACATTGTGTGTTTTAGTAATGCATGAGGACCAAGCACAGACAAAAAGGTACAGTTTCTTTCAGGGAATGTAACTTGCATCTCACTTCCTGAAAAACTTCCTTGGGAAGCTGATGGACAAGCTTTATATCTCTTCAACAAAACAAGCTTGAAGTACACATCAGCTCCCAAACTCCGAAGACAAATCTCCTGTAAACCATATACCAAAGAAGCCTAAGAACAAAATAAATACATAAATAAATAAATAAAATGATTAGTACAGGAGCATAATTTAATGAAAAATTTTACTTCTGCATACTTGTCTCTTTTTATAATGACTAACAGGGAAATTTACTGCATGCAACGTCTTATAATTTCATCTCAAAGCCATGACGAAATTAAGATGATAAATACAACTACTGCTGTTAAAGTGCCTAAGAAACATTTGCTACAGCAAATGTATCTAAGAAATACTTGCTACACTAGCCTGTTCTAATCATACAGAGGTAAAATGGCATTGGAATCTGTATATTTCTGCTGTCCATAATCACAGTAACACCTGCTACCATAATGTTTATAACTTGTCAAGCATCCTTACTCTGTTAAGGGTAACACCATTCTACTTTACTCCCCAAAATGCAGTGCTGCATGCATGTAAAGAAACATTCACTTACTCATTCAAAGGTCCATCATTACTAATGGGTCCAGCAACCACAACGGTACTTTCCTCATCTAATTAGAGGCTCTGAAAATGCTGTAGATCTATCACAGTCAGTAGCAGGAAAGTGCGAGTGTTCACAGTATACCAGATTGTACGACAAGCAGCATCTGTTCTCCACAGCAGTCTCTGACAGTTATTACGGTAGCATCACAAAAAAAAGAAGTTATATACCATTTAGCAGAAAGAAAATGCAAGACAAACAGAGCAGTTAGCAAAATAAAAAAGAATATAATTGGTGTTGTGACACTGCATGTGCATTAATTACCTTGTGCATGATGATCATTCTGTCCTTGATGAAATTAGTGTACAAGCATGATCAAGTTTTAACCCCTGTTCAGGATGAAGAAGAAAATTGTTTACTACCTGGATAAAACTGACCATACATGTAGACTACCTTGATCTGTCTCACAATAGAGAAAATGATAGCTCTATGCACAGCAGATCACAGCAGAAGAATTAGTTTAAGGTTAACCTAGAGCAGAAGTCCTCAAGGTAAATGTAATTAAAAGGAGACTTAGCATTACTTGCATAACATTACATGTAATACATGCAAAGAAAGGAAATCTAAATGCAATGCAAAAAACACTCACCTTTTATTAGTGGTGTGGATATTTACTGTGCAGTACTTATTACTTAATGTGCACAGCATTTGCCTCCTACTAAATCTCTGTACATGAAAAAATTAAAAATTTACCAGTGTTCAACTTCCAGCATGGAATTGCTCTCTTCGCCTCTTCATAATCTGTAGCTGAATTCTCCTGCACAGTGGTTGCTAGTCCTGATGCACGCAGATGAAACAAACGGAAATTGCTCAAAAATACTGAAGTCAACGGTTCTGTCGCTGAATATTCATACCAGGATTCCATTTCTGATGATTTCCAAATGTGGGACCTACTATTTTATGGCATTCAGCTGACATCAGCACACTGTGCATGCACAAGATGTCTGTTCATGCATGCTAAAATGCCACAAAATGTCAGGTGTGATAGTACAGATGTTTAAAACTTAACTACAATAATTCTCAAACCACTGGACAGCTGCTGCACAGTGCAGCCTACAAATGGAACAGGTCAGTGTGCAACAGGGATAAAAAGGAAGATTACATGTTTTTTAGCCTTTTGCACATGATCTTTGGAGTACAGAGTGAAACATCAGTGCAGTACTGTACCTTACAGGATATTCAGGTTTAGCTTTTGTCCCTACAGTGCAGTAATACTACAAATCTCAACAACCTCACTTATTTCACAGAACATTCCTGGTTTTGCCTCATTTTTCCCCCTGTTCCTTGTAAAATTTCTGATTTTCTGGTAAATCACTGAGGCTTACAGTCTGTCAGTCAATGGTCAATCATTAGAGTTCCATACATCTTATCATGAAATACATGCAGATGCAAAATCTGTTGCTGTATAAACTTTTTTTTTCTTTTTTCCAAAATGTTTTTATTCATTTTATAACACAGTAACTTAACAGTATAGTAACAAGAAAAAACAAACTATATACAACGTCCATAACAACTAAAAAAGGCAATATACATAGAAGAATACTTAATATTTCTCTAACAGATTACACAATTTTGTCCAAGCAATTAAATGATGAGTTGTGTTGTTAGTCCCTGATTTTATAGTAGCAATCTCAATCTTACAAATGTATTTCACAGGATGAATAAACTCAACTTTAAAGACAGGAGTAGATTGGGATTTCCAGTTTTTAATAACAATTTTCCTTGCTATAGACAGAATAGACCATAGTAAAAATGTTTGCTTTTTAGGAATGACTTCAGGAACAGGAACATTGAAAAGGATAAGGGAGTCAGAAATTATACAGTTGTCATTCCATAGAGCTTTGCAAAGATATTTAAAATCTAACCAAAATAGGGAAATTATTTTGCAGTTAACAACCATATGTATCCAGTCACCATCAGGGTGTCCACATCTCCAGCATTTCATTTCATCCTTTTTTGTACATTATTGCTAGTCTATGTGGGGTGAAAAAACATCTATGTAAAAATGTCTTCCATGTGTATACACGCCAGAACAGGGAAGATGTGGATTCCTTCACCGACTGCAAACAAACCCCCGGATTCAGCAAGCAGCCGTACAGGAATAAGATATTCCTGCATGGCAGGGACCGTTCCTGTGCAGCACAGCAGGGCCATGCATATGTATAAAGGTGCGCTGCCATGCTGTAAATCAGACATGGTTTCTTGTACGAGCACAGAGGGTGTGTCTGAGAGCACAACTGTCACAATACACACGCCCCCTGCACTCCAGAATTGCCGTTCGGTAATTTAAAATGAGCGAGAACACTCGTAACACCCCAACTCATCAGGGTAAGAAATCTGGACAAAGCCATATCCCTACCAAGCCAAAAGTTGACAGAATAACAGATTTAGCATAAGCACATAGCGCACACCTCCCAACCCGTCAGAGTAAGGAATATGGACAAAGCCATAAGGGACAATCATCCCACAAAGCAGAAAGTTGATGGAATAAAAGGTTCAGCATTAGCATGGATATTCTGAAGGGTACAAATAAAAACACACAACAAATAAACTTTTTTTTATACAAGCAATAAAGTTTAAGCATAGCTGCGTGGGTATGCCCGTTGCTTAGCTATGCTTAGTCCAGGTGAAACAGTATGATAAGTTAAAAATCAATAGACATCCAGCATAAGCATAAGTGCAATACTATAGCAGTTAGAGCGTACGCCTTGCATGTAGACATTTATGGCTCGAGCCCCACGAAAGCCATTCCCATTTTGTATGTGTAAACATTAACATTTTAATTTTTTGCATATTTATGTAAGAAGTAACTGATTTTTCTCAACCAGAGTAGTATATTAGGCCCAGAGGTGAGGTGTCAGTGTAATAAAGTAGTGAAACCCCAATATAAACACAAGTGCCCCATACAGTATAGTCACACAAGAATAAATTAATCACAGCACATTAGGGGATGTCAGGGAAAGTAAATAAATCTATATTATGTAATGAATGATGAATCAATCCCATACAGGTGTCAAATAAGCAATGCTAAGCAATGCACGACTATGCTGACCGGGTATAAGCACTGTGTACATATGAATATTAAGTAATGAATAGCCCGGCTAAGTTGAGTTGCCCATTGGTAAGCAATGCTGAACCTACCCCTTTAAACACTGCCAACTTTAGCTAAGCAGGTTTGCCCATAGCTTAGCTCAGTATTTTCAAAACTGTCCAATCATGGCAAAGGGTGGGAAATCAGCTGTATTTAAACCTCTCAGGTGAGAATACAGCTCATAACTAGTTGTAGCTCTACACTGTAGGCAGTATGGCAGGAGTTGGAGAGGGCATGTGCTTCCGGGCCCAGCGCTGGAGCATACAGGAGTCCAAGGTCATGGTAGGACACCTGGTTAAAAAAACATGACAAAAGACTGCTGCAGGACCAGTACCAGGGCTCCCAATATAAAGCGGAAGCCTGGGAAAGTCTCGCCCGTGATCTCACCAGTGCCACTGGTATCCCTCAGACTGGTGAGCAGGTTAGGCACTACTATGCCGACTTGAAATGGAGGAAGAGGGAGCTCTTGGAACACTGGGTCTAAGAAGCAAGAGACAGGGGAGATGTCCCAGCAGTGTGTAAGTATTTATAGCAATAATTATTTACCAAAGTCCAGCCTGTGTATGTGATGGATAAGTATGCATAAATATTTCTCTATTCTCATTACAGCTGCAGCTAAGCGGGCTGTGAACCAGGAAGCCCATTCCAGCAGGTTGCAAAGGCTGTGTCACCAGGCTGGTGATTAACAATCCTGTTTACAGTAGTCATACCAAATAAATATAAAGGAGTAAATGTCACCCGGCACTATAAAAAATGTGTATAGTTTCCACTGAATAAACCAGACAATATGACAGTAATGGTTCTGTATAGGTCATATTTAAATAAAAGTGTAACTGCCTGGCAACAATGTTCTAAATCCTGGACTGGTTGTGTTTACTCTGGTATTGTACGGCCTCACATGTTGCATTCACCAAGATCTGGTATGTCAACAGTACTGTTGTGTGAACTGTTTCACACACTGTGCTACATAAAAAATATGTCTAGGAATGTCTGTATAAGAATGTTGTAATTACAAGGTCAGACTGTACAACCAAGAGAGATTTGGAAAGAAAACACTAAAGGAAGAGACAGCACTTTCTAAATAGCTCACTCTGATGAAACACAAACTGTTGTATTTTTAACACACACAGCCATGGTTCAAATCATGGGAGTGGTAGTAAGCTGTATGCATAATCATACCTCTCAACTGCACAGATTTGTGCAGAATGTCCAGATATTTGCCTCATATTTTTGGCCTGTTCCTCTATTTTCCTGGCAAATCACTGTAATGATCTCGGGATTGTAGTTACGAAATAATGACATATGTTTGAGTTTCAGACTTCAGATCCTTCAGAAAATGTATATTAAAACAAATCCTGTTACTCTAGCAACTTTATAAGAGCAATATTTAAAATATGTCCCTATTTCTACCCCCAGTTTGTCAAGCTCTGTACAGATATTTTGCATTAAGAGGTTGAGAGGTATGTGCAGAATTATAACTAGGAATATGGGAATATGTGTAGAAACAGTCAGGTAGTGTTAAAAAAACATTCCCTCCACAGGTCTACCAGGTAACAGAAGTAGAATTTAGCTATAAGACAGTTGAAGTATGTGTACAAATATACCAAGGCCATAGGCTATTGTAATAATACCTGTAGAGTAATGATTAGAGCAGTGATCATTAAAGTTGTGAGTACTGCAGGGATATACAAGTTAATTGACATCTCCCCCCACCACATATCTGCAACAATAATCTAAACACACAAATCAATGTGTATGTTTTACACCAAACCTACTGTTGGAACATATGTCCTATTGTTCACCAAATATTGAAATGTGTTTCTATTAATGTTCCATCTTGAAATACTATCACTGGTGGCCTGTTACTATCAATATAACCTGCATGCCATTGTAATGGCCACTGTGGTTCCATATAAGCATGTGTTCTGTTTGCTATGCAACTGTTCCAGATCTGCTGTTTTGGGTTAATGGGAATATCTATGCATGCTGTTATAAATAATCCTGGATTGTGTTGACTATTAATAACCCACATATGTTCCAAAACTGTAACGTCATAGCACGTATGGGAAGGCCAGTCCCAGCGGACCCACCTCTCCCACCTCATCTGGCCATGGCACTGGGCCCCAGCATGTCTGGGACCCACCCCGGGACCTCCTTGATCACTGGTCCTGCACCACCTTCGGGTTGAACCACCTCAGGGGATGGGGCTCATCCCTCCTTGGGAGTGGGCATGGACAGGATCTGCAGAGAATTGGGAGATCTGCAATGCCAGCTTGAGAGCCACATGGCAGAATTACAGGGTCAGCCTGCCCCTCCTGCTCAGCCCCCAGCACAGCCACCTTCGGGGCTGTGAAGGTGCAATGGTGACTGCCCATGGGTGGGGACCTCAGTCCCATTGTTTCCATTTGGGGGCTCATGGGCTTCCAATTTCCAAACACCCCTCCCCGTCCAAGGTGTTTACCCCCCACATGTGTCATATACCACCCCTGTATGCTGTCTTGTCTGTCTTCCTACCCAGCCTACCTCCCCAAATATACCTACTATTCTTCAGCAACATCCCACTCTCACCATAAAAAAAAAGGGCAATCTGTTCCCAAAAAAAAAAGAATTTTGCCCCATACATAGTTGTCCATTTCACACATGTCCGCTGGACACATGTAATCTGGTCTAATTGGCTTCACAACACATTATTGTTGTCCTCACCCCTCTCTCAGGGATTTGAGTGTCCAAATATACCTCCAAATTCAGTATATATGCACAGCTGTTGCTGTAGAAGAAATGGACAGCTATGGACCTTCCCTACATCCATCCTGCACATTCCTAGCTACTTTCCCTATTGTCTTTCCCTCTGAGTGCCCCCTTTTTCACCACTTCCCTATCATCCCTTTTTTTCTTTTCTTTGAAAGAAATAAGCGCAGGGGTAAGCAGGAATAAGCATTTTTAAGCAACAGTAAGTGGGATTAAGCCTGTTTGCGTGGCGCTAAGCAATGCCTACACAGATTAAGCACTTTAAAGGCTGACTGTAAGCACATTTAACCGGAAGTTAGCATTGCTTACCGCTATGCAAACCTGCGCAAACCCGCTTAAAAGTGCCTTAACCACTCTGTACCAACAGCCTTTGTTCTGCCCAGCAACAAAATAATCAACCCTTGCAGGTCTTCAACCCAGGACCCTGCAAACCATAGCCGCAGCAATTTACCACTAAGCCATCTGAGCTGTAGATATGTGTGATGTTTTCTCAAACATATCATGCAGCACAGTCATTCAACAGTAGGGAAATTGCATGTGTATATATACATATATATATATATATATATATATACATATATATATATACATATATGCATATATATATATATATATATATATATATATATATATATATATACATATATGCATATATATATATATATATATATATATATATATATATATATATATATATATATATGCATATATATATATATACACATACATATATATATATATATATATATATATATATATATATATATATATATATATATATATGTATATATATATATATATATATATATATATATATATATATATATATATATATACAGACAGAGAGAGAGATGTCTACTGTATGTAGACACACACACACACACACACACACACATATATATATATATATATATATAGATATATGTATATATATATATCTATCTATATATATATATATATATATATATATATATATATATATATATATATATATATATATATATATATATATATATAATGTATGTAGTGCATTCAGACATTGGATACACACACTGAACCTATCACTGCAAAACATCTGACCAAAGGCACTGTAAATGGGGGTGAGGGGGCCCGAAATAGGGACCTCTTGTAATTATTACCATTATCCCTTCCTCTACAGTGGAACTGTTCTGCCTTGCAACAAAATAAGCAGCCCTTGCAAGTCTTGAACCCAGGACCCTACGTAACATAGCCACAAGTTATCACTAAGCCATTTGAGCTGTAAGATGTTGGGATGATTTCTCTAACCTAACGTATCATGGGGAACAGTCAGTCTACCATAGGGAATGTACAATGTGGAAGCACTAAACATTGTAATGATACACATACACACACACACACATATATATATATATATATATATATATATATATATATATATATATATATACTTATAGATACAGTTGCCACCTTTTCAAATGGCCAGTGTCTGATTATTTCCTACAAATGAGAATTATTGCATGAACATATACCCACACACAATGCAAAGGACATGACACCACACAGTCTACATACATATAAATGTTTGTGTACTATTTCAGTTGTTTACACCATTTCTTATAGCATTTAGGTGTTTGAAATACATAACTGATTAATGCAACTCTCACAGAAAACATATACAGTAATCTGCAAAACAACATACTTTGCTGTCTAGGCTAAAGCCTTCAAGTACTACAACAGTAAAAAAACACACCTGCCTGGAAGACAAGAATCAATCAACACTTAATTACAGATGTAGTTCAACAGCCTCCAATTACACTCTGTAGTCAACCTCCTAGGGGAAAAAGTAGCAATTGTCACAATGTAAATTTATCCATTACATAACAATGCTTAACTTGCAATGCCACTATCACACTGACAAACAAAACTGTGTGCAAGACAGTAAGGTCTAGCCCACCACTGTTCACATGATGAAAATGTACAGCCATATACCTTTATGTTTCTTATTACTGATATTCTCACATGTTGTAACAGCCTAGGTTAAAAACATTTAATACCCCCCATAAAATGTTTTACAAGGGCATATAACAGTGTTCTCTATACACTGACCTCCAGACTGTACAGGGTCACATGTTTTGTCCAGCTGTAGCCCTCATATATAAGGACACTACCCCCACAACTTGTGTGGGAGTCCACAACATCACTGGAATGATAGCAGGAATGTCAGCACTAAATAATGATAGACCTATCAACCTCTTACTGCATGACATCTGGACAAATCCTGGTATATAAATAGAGGACAGAGGCTGAAACACAGGGCCATATTTCAAATATTGCTGTTATACACTGTGAATGTTGCTGGTGTTACAGGACTGGTTGCAACATACCCTTACTCAGGAATATGAAGTAAAAAACACAAATGGATGATGTCATGTACTGATAGCAATCAACAGAGAGAATGCCACTGATATGTCAGAGACAAGACCTGTGTGGGGAAAAGACAAAACATAACATCCAATCCTCGGGCCATCACACGGATAGGCCCACAGTTGAGAGCTATGCAGACAGACTGCATTCCATGCAAAACTGGCATGTATACACAAACCCTGTAAAACTAGCAGTATTCAATGCATATAACAGCAATATTCACACATTGTCCCTAGGTCTAGAACCTTATACAAACATGTAGTTGGCCTGTGTCCACAAGTCCTGTTGTATGAGGTATTCCTACCTGCTGTATGTACCACTGTTGCTCCCAAACACGAAGGATGTCTTCCATACAGGAAAGGTAAAGGGACGACGCCCACATGATTTAGTTATTTATAGTAGTGGGTTGCTATGACATTGGATATTGGAAGAACTACACAGCTGCCTGCATGCAGTTAGCAAGTGGGGAACAGCAACTGATGCAGAGGCCATCACCTGAACATGAGCATCACCTACAAAAGCCATGCTTCTACCTATTCCAACCAGCTTAATCCCAGTAATGGGGAGAGAGAAAAAAAAAGAAAACAACTATATAAACAAAACCTCAAAATAAGAAACAAGAAGGCATCCTGTACACAGAAGGAACCTGAAGATAAACCAGGTATGTGACACATGTAGGCATGTAAATGAATGTAGTACTTGGTCTGTAATAATGGGATAAAGGATTATGAAAGATGTATATGTGCCATCAATACTTGCTGTAATGATGTCCTGCTGACCAAATGCTATGGACATAGCATCTGGCTCTGTCTGCAGTGGGCCATACCTGTCAACCGTGCAGATCTTCACAGAATGTCAAGATTTAGCCATCATAGTGTTTGGTCTGTTCCTCCAAACATCTATATTAGTCTGGCAAATAGCTGGAGATGGAAGAAATGAAGTCATGGCAGAGACATGAGTTTCAGACCCCATCACCTTCAGAATAGTCATGGTAATGCAAAATGTATCATGCTACAAACTTCATAGGTTTGTAAAAGGCATATCTATGATCTATCCCTATATATCCCCCCTAATGTTAGGCTTTCTCCACATGTGATGCTCTAAGAGGTGGATAGGTTGGGTCACAGCTGAGGAGCCTGACACACCCTGAGAAAGGACAGCTCATATATGGCAACCACTAGAGTGTCTGTCAAACAGTCGTGTCTGTGCCACTGCTTGGCCAGTTAATGACATGTTGCCCGTATCCGTATGTTACCTGTGAATATGAGTATTATACATGTTTGTATTGTAAATGTAGGATACCTATATAGGGCATGAGCATAGTAAAGCACTGTCGCAGATGTGTGTGTTAAACTGCATGTGATATATTGAATTAATAACATTCAACTGTACAGTCTTCTTCTGGACAATGTTCACAGTTGTGACAGATATCTCTAGTCACTTACACATATACTTGTATTATGGCAGCTATATTAATACTTTATCACAATTGACTTCCCTGTATTGTCACCCAGTGATGTGGACCAATGACTAGAAGGCCTGGTATAACAGGCTGAGATGTATGATTGAGCTGCAAGACTGTAAATACAATGTGCCATAATGACACAGAACACAAATGTATATCTGGTACCCCTGAGCATGTGTATGTATGTGCATGCTCAGCTGAAAGGCACAGAAGTAATAACATGGGTCACAAGCAGTCGAAAATAGGATGTGCATGTTGCACATGTGTGTAACATCACTGTCACTGCATACAAGAAATAAAATGTGTACTGCTACTGATTGTTGCATTGCCATGACACTAAAATGGGTACTACAGTAGGTATGCTTATCATGTAGTAATCAGAGAAGTGTACAACTGTGTTGTGACCCACTGTCCATGCCTTCCACTAACAGCTATATCAACACCCAGATACACTGGATATCAAAGTGTACACACCCCTGTTGGAATGCCAGGTCTGTCGGCTGTATGCCAATGAGACCACAGAAAGTCATGTCAAAACGTTTCTCACCTCAAAAGTGACCCATAACCTGTACAATTGTATTGAAAATGAAACAAAGCTGTTTCATGGAAGGTGAGCAACCATTGCCAAGTGAAGATGTGATATGACATTTGAGTACAAACCAAGACAAATGGATGCTGTAATCATCTCAGCAGGTGTTTACACAACATATCAGTGTAAGCGTGTGCACACACAGTCGACTGGGTTACTGTACTGAGTATTAATTCCCATATATTTCCACAGGACAGGTTATATTCCCTATTGAACTGAGCAGGTTATAGGACACATCACAGGTAGGGAATGTGTTGACGTGCTTTTGTGGGACCATGTTCCAATTGCACAAGTACCATGCATATTAACAGGGGTGTGTACACTTCATATCCACTGTAGCTATATGGAATCAGCAGTCTCTTACCTGTACAACCATCCTCCACCAACGATAAAGTAATCTCCCTGGCTGGACAGCACCAAGACACAAAGCACATATAGGTTGCTATAGTGGCTGTACAGGGATATATAGGTGCAGACCCCAACTTGGAAGCAAGTGTACCTCTATCTGAGCAAGCATGTAGGTTCACAGGTGACTTCCTGTAAGGCAGAATATAACTAGAAATCAGAAATATCCAAACCACCAAGGCCAATTGCAACCATGTCTCCACATATATACGCAGTCTCAGAGCCAGTAACACAAGTCAACCTGTAATGGAGGTAAAGCACACCTTGTACACACATATCATGGATACAAGCAACCTGCATCAGACAGGATAGGCGGGAACAGTGGCACCCTGTCCACAACATTAGTACAGGGGGACATGCACATCAATCACACTCCTGTCTGCATCAATGGTGAGCATGGACATAATGCTTACAGATGGCAACAGAAGCAAGTCTCCATGGGGCATGAGAACATCACAGTTTGCCTCCAACATGAACACAAGCATGTGCTCATGGTTCCATCACACACTACAGTCAAACACAGACATGCCACCACCCATAGACCATCCACATGGAAGATGGCCACTGTCATCCCTCTACACAGAAATGAATGGTGAATAGTGGATTATGCCAGTCAAACAAAAGCAGAACATGC